>NC_061853.1:374152-376572 GCF_019202785.1 Penaeus chinensis | reverse complement strand
GATCGTTAGACAATCACGTAAGACGGTTTTCCAATCTTACTCCACTTCCTTCCCCTCTCCCCTCTCCCTTCCCCTCTCCCTCCCCCGCCCTAACCTTGCGCAAGTTATATGTCCTTCGTGTCCTGGCGGGTAAAACAACGCCACATATTATCCCTATTTTCAAAATGTTTCCGTGACGTCACATCCAGGCTAGGGGGAGAGGGAGAGGGGGAAGGAATAGGGGAGGAAAGGAAAGACTACCCCCTTCCCCCTTCCCCCTTCCCCCTTCCCCCTTCCCCCTTCCCTCCTGGTTACCCTACCATTACTTCACTCTAAGTATCTGCCATTACCCGCCATAATTATCTGGTATGCCAACCATGATCTACAGCAGCGATTATTATGCGCCAGGAGCTACTCATGACCCGACCTATCATGTGTGTGAAGATAACGGAGAGGGAGCTCGTCATAAGACCTACCAAGTGGAATCTATCAAACATTCTCTTTCTCTCTCCTTCGCCTTTGCTGCCTCGTTCGTCTGCTGTCAGCCGTTGCCGCTGCCTTCATTGGAAATATTAAGACCGTACAGCTGTAGGCCATGACTCATCCCCGGCATTGATCTCACGCGCTTACACACATGCCTACACCTTCACTTTCATTCACATACACACATACACTTACACTTACATTCTCTGTCTCTGTCTGTCTGTCTCTTTCAGTTTCTGTCTCTCTTCCTCACCCACCTTCACCCTCTCTTTCCCTCTCACTGAAACAAACACACACACACACACACACACACACACACACACACACACACACACACACACACACACACACACACACACACACACACACACACGCAGCGGACACGAGAGCGGCTCTTGAAAACCACACGGAGACCACCTGATCTGGCCTCCCCCGCTGGAAAAAAAATGAGAAAGAGGTAGAGAGAAAAATAAATACTCGCACCGACAACAACACGCACGGATCTGCGTTGTTACTGACAGGGAAATCACGACCCGGCCGGAATGAGTCCCCCTCTCACGTGGACCCAAAACCGACTCCTCGGTTCCTCTGGTACGGCAGGTACGGTCGTGATGCAGATAATATCGATGCAGATGGATACAGCCGGTCCCGCGAGTACTTTGAAATTCGTCGGAAAAAAAAAACAAGGACGAGAGGGAAGATGCAAAAGAAAGAGAGAAAGAGAAAAAAAAGGAGTGATGGATACACCTCCATCTTGTCGGTGTCGCCATCATCAATACGATAGAAAGTTTATCCTCCTCAGAGATCTCCAAGACCCCCCCCCCCCCCACCCCTCCGTTGCACGCCTTCCACCCTTCTCCTCTCTTCAGCTCTCCGTCTCCCTTGGTGTCTCTCTCTCTCTCTCTCTCTCTCTCTCTCTCTCTCTCTCTCTCTCTCTCTCTCTCTCTCTCTCTCTCTCTCTCTCTCTCTCTCTCTCTCCTATTTTTCTTCTCTCCAGCTCCTCTTCCTTCTCTTCTCCCTCCGGCTGCTGCTGCTGTGGCTCTTCCTCTTCCTCCTTCTCTTCCTCTTCCTCCTGATCCTCTTCCCCCTCCTCATTCCGTCTCTGTTGCGCGAAACAAAGCGCCTGAGACATGCTACAAGTACCGTAACAGACAAACAAGTTCCCGATGAACCGGTTTAACGCGTTATGTTCCCAATCAGCCGGCCGCTTCCTCAATTTCCCAAGCTCTTGATTTGAATTCTCCCGCGGGGTGTTTCGCTATCACGGGCCCTGCTTGCCGTCGTGAATAATACAATTACCACGTGAATAAACGGAAGCTGTACATCAAGCCAGGCAGCGGCGAGGACATTAAAGGTATTTCTTCATCGTCCACGCTGTCACCTCGCCCTTTGCGCTCTCGCTCTCGCTCTCGCTCTCTCCCTCTCTCTCGCTAGCTAGCTAATTAGCTCTCTCTCTCTCTCTCTCTCTCTCTCTCTCTCTCTCTCTCTCTCTCTCTCTCTCTCTCTCTCTCTCTCTCTCTCTCTCTCTCTCTCTCTCTCTCTCTCTTTGCATAACAACAACTTATTCTCGACTCCGGCCGGTTTTTGAAAATGCCAAAGCTTTCCACAAGGTTCTCAAAATACACGTAAGTTTCCAGGATGCACAAGTTTCTATGAAATACGTGCAAACGAGCCCTGCCGAACAAGCGAAACAAACAAAACGCGAGGATGCAGCCGCCTGCCCCTTCCTGGGCCCCTGCCAGAAGCCGGCTCAACCCCGTTAAGGTGACCCATATATCATATATCACGCCGATCTAACTACATTGGGCTTTATTTGGGCTTTCGAATTTCACGCCCCTCGTCACATGCCCTGAGACCAACTACAGCCCCCCTCCCCTCCCCACGTTGCAACAGTATCCTAGTGCTGCAACGAGAAGAGGGAGGAGAGAAAGAAGGAGAGAGAAAAAATACATGCACCA
>NC_061853.1:364152-366652 GCF_019202785.1 Penaeus chinensis | reverse complement strand
ATCTTAATTGTAAGAATGATATCGTGGAATGTCACAATGATTCAAAAGGATAGGTATCAGATGGGTGGATAAAAAACAGGTAGACAGATAGACTGAGGGATGGGCAGACACAAACAGACAAATTGAGAGACAGATAGACACACAGATAGATCAATAGAGATAGATGGGTGGGTGGGTGGATGGACAGATGCAGAGAGAGAGAGAGGGAGAGAGGGAGAGAGAGAGAGAGAGAGAGAGAGAGAGAGAGAGAGAGAGAGAGAGAGAGAGAGAGAGAGAGAGAGAGAGAGAGAGAGAGAGAGAGCGAGCGAGAGAGTGAGTCAGACAGTCAAACAAACATACAGAGAAGTAATGACACGTTTTTTGTAGCAACTGATTAGCCAACCCCGCCGCTAAATGCCGTAATCTCATTGGCAGCCGAAAACAAATTTAAAGCCCCTAATTGGCCGGAGGAGATCTGAGGGGCCTCCCTTCGTAAACGAGATGTCGGTTTTGCAAATTAATTTAAGGCTCAGATTGGACTGTCCCTTTTGTAAGTAGCGCCTCGCTGACGATTTAACTAAGCCCGTTCCTTGACTGTATCGGTTTACGTCTTCCCCTTCCCCTCCCCCCCCCTCCTCCTCCTTCTTGATCACCCCTTCTCTCTCCTGCTTATTCTGCACAGTCCCTCCCCTTCATACCCTCCCTCCAGCTATCTCCCTCTCCTCCTGCTTATTCCCACCCATCCCTTCACGTCCCCTTGCTATCTACCTTTCTTTCCTGCTTATGTTCAACCCCTCACACCCTCCCTTCTGCTATCCCCCTCTCCCCCTGCTTATTTTCACACACTCTCCCTCCTGCTATCCCCCTATCCCCTGCTTATTTCCCCTCCCCTCCCATTCACACACCCTCCTTCCCTTTCCCTTGTTCTTCGTCCACCTTATCGTTTATCATCGTCCCCCTCCCCCTTATTCTCTACCCTTCTCTTCCCCTTCCCCTTCCCTTTACTCTCACCCCTTCCCCTTCTTTTCTACCCTTCCTTCCCCTTCCCCCTATACCCACTTCCTCTCTCTCTTTTCTTTAATAATGCCATTCGTTCTTCTTAATTTTCTTAAGATTATCATTTTTTCTCCTCATTCTCTCACTCTCTCTCTCTCTCTCTCTCTCTTCTCTCTCTCTCTCTCTCTCTCTCTCTCTCTCTCTCTCTCTCTCTCTCTCTCTCTCTCTCTCTCTCTCTCTCTCTCTCTCTCTCTCTCTCTCTCCCTCTCTCTCCTCTCTCTCTCTCTCTCTCTCTCTCTCTCTCTCTCTCTCTCTCTCTCTCTCTCTCTCTCTCTCTCTCTCTCTCTCTCTCTCTCTCTCTCCCTCTCCCTCTCCCTCTCCGTGGGTGAAGTATCGTACCATTGTTCTCCTTCGATAACTTCTTAAAATTTCACCTGATCATACTCCATCAGTCCTCTTTACGGTCTTATTACCATCTCATTAGCTTTCATTCACATTCTCTCTCTCTCTTCTCTTCTCTTCTCTTCTCTTCTCTTCTCTTCTCTTCTCTTCTCTTCTCTTCTCTTCTCTTCTCTTCTCTTCTCTTCTCTTCTCTTCTCTTCTCTTCTCTGTCTCCTTCTCTTCCCCCTTTCTCTGTCTCCTTCTCTTCCCCCTTTCTCTGTCTCCTTCTCTTCCCCTCTTTCTCTGCCTCCCTCTCTTCCACTCTTCCTCTCCATTTATCCATCTCCTCCTTCCTCTACCCCCCCCCTCCCTCTAATCGCTTTCCCATCCCCCGTTCCCTATCACCCTCCTCCTCCCTCTCTCCCCGTCCTCCTCCTCCCTCTCTCCTCGTCCTCCTCCTCCCTCTCTCCCCGTGTTCCTCCTCCCTCTCTCCTCGTCCTCCTCCTCCCTCTCTCCTCGTCCTCCTCCTCCCTCTCTCCTCGTCCTCCTCCTCCCTCTCTCCCCGTGCTCCTCCTCCCTCTCTCCTCGTCCTCCTCCTCCCTCTCTCCCCGTCCTCCTCCTCCCTCTCTCCTCGTCCTCCTCCTCCCTCTCTCCCCGTGTTCCTCCTCCCTCTCTCCTCGTCCTCCTTCTCCCTCTCCCCTCGTCCCTCCCTCCCCTCTCCCCGTCCTCCTCCTCCCTCTTTTCCCGGGTCCTCCTCCTCCCTCTCCCCCCTGCTCCCCTCCCCTCTCTCTCCTCCTCCTCCCTCTCTCCCCTGCTCCTCCTCCCTCTCTCCTCGTCCTCCTCCTTCTCTCCCCGTGCTCCTCCTCCCCCTCTCCCGTCCTCCTCCCCCTCTCTCCTCGTCCTCCTCCTCCCTCTCCCCCCCGTCCTCCTTTTCCCTCTCTCCTCGTCCTCCTCCTCCCTCTCTCCCCTCCTCCTCCTCCCTCTCCTCGTCCTCCTCCTCCCTCTCCTCCCCGTCTCCTCCTCCCTCTCTCCTCGTCCTCCCTCCTCCCCTTTCTCTCCCCGTCCACCTCCCCCCCTCCCTCTCTCCTCGTCCTCCTCCTCCCTCTTCCCCGTGTTCCCTTTTCCTCCCTCTCTCCTCGTCCTC
>NC_061853.1:354152-359152 GCF_019202785.1 Penaeus chinensis | reverse complement strand
AGAGAGAGAGAGAGAGAGAGAGAGAGAGAGAGAGAGAGAGAGAGAGAGAGAGAGAGAGAGAGAGAAAGAAAAAGAAAAAGAGAAAGAGAAGAGAGAGAGAGAGAGAGAGAGAGAGAGAGAGAGAGAGAGAGAGAGAGAGAGAGAGAGAGAGTGAATGTAGAGGGGGAGAGAGATGTAGAGGGAGAGGGAGAGAGAGAGAGATGTAGAGCGAGAGGGAGATGTAGAGAGAGAGAGAGAGAGAGAGAGAGGAGAGAGAGAGAGAGAGAGAGAGAGAGAGAGAGAGAGAGAGAGAGAGAGAGAGAGAGAATGAGAAAGAGAAGAGAAAGAGAAGAGAGAGAGAGAGAGAGAGAAAGAGAGAGAGAGAGAATATAAACGACTGCCCTCCTAGGCTTCCTTGTGCCGGCCCTCCACCCCTGCCCCTCTCCCCCTCTGGCCTCTCCCCTCACCCTCTCCCCATATCTCCCCTCCCCTATCTCCCCTATTTGGTCACTCTCATTTGATCCGTCATTAGACCCGTTTTCCAACCCGCTGTGTCATCTTTTTGTTTCTTATCACCTGCTGCTTCCTTGTTTTTGTCTCTCCTCGGTCTTGCGTGGCCTTCTCACTGCTTCCCTCCTTTTACATGCACACACAGAGAGACAGACTGACTCACACACACACACACACACACACACACACACACACACACACACACACACACACACACACACACACACACACACACACACACACACACACACACACACACACACACACACACACACACACACACACACACACACACACACACACACACACACACACACACACACACACACATACACACGCATACACATACACACACACACACACATACACTCACACTCACACTCACACTCACACTCACACTCACACACGCAAACGCACACACACACGCACGCACACACGCATATACAAAATGGAAGAAAACAAAACAAAACAAAACTTAATAAAATAAAACAAAACACACATACACACACACACACACTCGCGCACACGCATCCAGCCGGTGTACCCTCTAACAGGATTATTCTATTCCTGGAGCGCCTCGCATATCCACGCCAAATACGAGCCAACTCCTCAATGAAAGATCCCTTGGCCCAAACATTGGCTCGGGGCAAACTTATACCGCGCTTGCTTAAAAAGGAGACACGAGCACACACGCGCGTGCACCGGTATATCCACCCTATTCCCCTCTTCCCCCCCTCCCTCCCTCCTTATCCTGCCCCTCACCCCCCCCCCCAGTCCCTTCGCCCATCTCTTAAGAAGTGGATTAATAATCCTACTGCCTGGGAACCCCCCCCCCCCCACACCAAGCCCCAACCACACGCACATACGCGGTAGCTTCCCGGGAACTCGACACAATAGGCCATACAGGAATACAGATAATTTCATTAGCGGGACACGAGGTGGATTTGGGAGGGAGGGAGGGAAGGAGGGACGGATGGAGGGAGAAAGAGGGAGAGAGGGAGGGAGGGAGAGGGAGGGAAGAAGGGAGTAAAGGAGGAAGGGAAGGAGGGAGGAAGAGGGAGGGAGGGAGGAAGAGGGAGGGAGGGAGGAAGAGGGAGGGAAGAAGGGAGGGAGGGAGGAAGAGGGAGGGAGGGAGGGAGGGAGGGAGGGAGGAAGAGATGGATGGATGGAGGAAGGGAGGGAGCAGGGGAGGGAGATAGGAATACAGATAATTTCATTAGCGGGACACGAGGTGGATTTGGGAGGGAGGGAGGGAAGGAGGGACGGATGGAGGGAGAAAGAGGGAGAGAGGGAGGGAGGGAGAGGGAGGGAAGAAGGGAGGAAAGGAGGAAGGGAAGGAGGGAGGAAGAGGGAGGGAGGGAGGAAGAGGGAGGGAGGGAGGGAGAGGGAGGGAAGAAGGGAGGAAAGGAGGAAGGGAAGGAGGGAGGAAGAGGGAGGGAGGGAGGAAGAGGGAGGAAGGGAGGGAGGGAGGGAGGGAGGAAGAGATGGATGGATGGAGGAAGGGAGGGAGCAGGGGAGGGAGATAGGAAAGGAAGGAGGGAGAAAAGGATGGCTGCATGAATGGATGGATGGAGAAGGAGGGAGGGATCGAGGAAGGGAATTGGAGAAGGAGAGAGAGGGAAGAGGGAAGGAAATAGAGGAGAGAATGAGAGAGAGAGAGGGGGGGGGGGGATCAAGAGAGGGAGGTAGAAAGAATAGGGGAGAAAGAGACGGCGAAAGGGATGGAGGGAGATACTCAAGGAAAGGGATAGAGGAGGAGAGGGGGGTAAGGAAAAGGGGGAAAGGAGAAAGGGAGAAAGGGGGGAAGGGAGAGCGTGGGACTAGGTGCATCTAAGCAAGAGGGTCGTCCACAGCCAGGAATAAATTAGCAGCATAATTCATACGACAACACGTGTTCGATCTCAACAAGAGATGCTGGAGGTGAGGAGGCCGAGAAAAGGGGAAGAAAGAACTGAGGAAATAAGCACATAACGTGTGTGTGTGTGTGTGTGTGTGTGTGTGTGTGTGTGTGTGTGTGTGTGTGTGTGTGTGTGTGTGTGTGTGTGTGTGTGTGTGTGTGTGTGTGTGTGTGTGTATCTGTGCATGTGTGTCTGTGCGTGTGTGTGTATCTGAGCATGTGTCCGTATGCGTGTGCGCGTGCATGTACGTGCGTGTATGTGTGTGTCTGTGTGAGACTACGCGTAGGCGCATATGTTAGTGTGTGTGAACATACAAAACGCCTTTTCTGAGTGTATTGGGGAGTTAGGTAACTCAACAGCCCTCCGAGTGGCACTAGACGACCAACAGCTGCGGCACAAAGAGGGGCAGAGGTGAAAGAGGGAAACAAATCAATCGGCAAAGAAAAAGAATCTTATTGTAAATGTGGCAACAGCATTACATATCCGTAATGTAGCCACTCCCTTTCTATTTTATTAATATGTCTGTTTCCTTATTTATATTCTTTATTTGTGGTTATAATAATTATTATCATTGTTACTATTGTTGGTCACTGGTAGCTAAACAAATTAGTTACTTAAAATATATCAATTTCTTTACTGTAATCCATTTCTTCCTCTACTCTCGCTCTCTCTATCGTTCTCTCGTTCTTTCCCTCTCTTCCTCTTCTCTCTCCTTCCCTCTCTACCTCTTTCTTTCTCTATCACCCTGTCTTTCTTTTTCCCTCCCTCTCTATCTCTTCCCTTCCCTCCTATTGTCTCTTCCTTTCCCTCTCTTTATCTCATTTTCTCTCCTTCTCTATCTCTCACTTCCACTCCCCCCTCTTTATACCAAATTTTCTTCCCACATCCACAACCACTCTGCTCCCTCACTTTCCATCTCCATCTCCATCTCCATCTCCCTCTCCATCTCGCCAACACCCCAAGGCACTCCATAACTCCGCCCCTTACCCCTGGCACTGGCACTGTGTGATTCAACCCAAGTGCCATCGTAGCAAGTCCACACTTCCAAAGCTTTTACACTCTCACAATAATTTTTTTTTTTTTTTTGACTGAGAATCGTTGCAATCAGTGAATAATAATAATAATAAAAAAACATATTGCTTAAGAATATATCTAGAATATATATTACTTAAAACACATAAGCAAACAAACTTCACTTAGAATAAAAAAAAAAAAAAAAAACATTTCTCCAACCCCGCCAAAATAAACAAATAAAGGGATTAAACAAATACACCAAAATAAAAAGCCCGCGCCATTATATCGGCCTCCATTCTCAGTTTTATTGTCCTGAGGGAAAAATGAATCAGTCGACTTTCCCGCCACGGCCGCCTCCTATCAAAACACTTCACATATTTTTGACTTCGCCTTGCTCTCTCTCTCCCTTGTTTCTCGCACCTTTCGTCTTCCCATTAAATTTTCTCTTGTTTCTTTTTCATTTTTTTTCTTCTGAGGGAAGAGGGGAGAGAGGGGGAGAAGAGAGAAGGGAGAAGGGAGAAGGGAGAGAGGGAGAGAGGGAGAAGGGAGAGGGGAAAGGGGAGAGGGGAGATAGGGAGAAGGGAGAGGGGAGAGAGGGAGAGGGACAAGGGAAAAGGAAGGGGTAGAGAGGGAGGGGAGTTGGGTATAGGGACCTTTTGAGGTGATTAAACTATAAGGCGTTTTATGGGAAGTACTTCATATTAGCTAAATATCATAATAAGGAGGGAAGGAGGGCGAGGGGGGGGAGGAGAGGAAGGAGGAGGGATAGTGAAGAGGAGAGGGAGGAGACGGAGTAGAGGGAGAAGCCAAGGAAGGGAAAGAGGGAGAGAAAGAGGGAGAGAAAGAAGGAGGAGCAGGGAGTCTACTTGAGCCTTATGATCACACGCGGTGTTTTGTTGCCTTACCCACTCGACCAGCAGGCACTCTCACTGTGTTTCTAGTCGGACGTGGCAAGATTTCTGACGGAGGTCGAGTGAAAGAGGGAGACAGGATGAGGGAGGAAGTGAGGTAGGGAGGGAGAGAGGGAGGGAGGGAGGGAGGGAGGGAGGGAGGGAGGGAGGGAGGGAGGGAGGGAGGGAGGGAGGGAGGAGGGAGGGAGGGAGGGAGGGAGAGAGAGAGGGAGGGAGGAGGGAGGGAGGAAGTGAGGGAGGGAGGGAGGGAGGGAGGATGGGAGATAGGGCGAGAGGGAGGGACAGGGGAAGGAAATAGGAAAGAGAGAGTGAGGGAGGGACGAAGGAAGCGAGAGTGAGGAAGGAAAAACGAAAGGGTAAGGATGAAATGGAAAGAAAAGGAAGGGAGGAAGACAGAAAAGAAAAACGAGAAAGAGATAAAGCGAACCAGGACAGAACGAGAATCCAAAGAGGGGAAAAAGAGCAGTATCAGCAAATGACGCTAGAGCAGTGACGTGCCCCTCGCGAGTGACAAGCCAAAACGTCGCTTTTCTCATCCCCTTTGCGTCACACTCGCATTTCTTGTGCATTTTCTATACGAGGGGAATAAGGCCAAGTTCCACGGCGCGATGGCTTCGTGTTTCGTCTCTCGTTCTTCAGATCAGCTATGCCCTCCATCTTTCTATCTTTCCTCCTACCTCATTCTATA
>NC_061853.1:350223-354052 GCF_019202785.1 Penaeus chinensis | reverse complement strand
TCTCTCTCTCTCTCTCTCTCTCTCTCTCTCTCTCTATCTCTCTCTCTCTCTCTCTCTCTCTCTCTCTCTTCTCTCTGTCTTTCTCTCTCTGCCCATCTATCTGTCTAGCCATCTCTCTTAGTTTCTCTTCCTTTCATTCTTTTCGTCTCTTCTCTCTCTCTTCTCTATCTCTCTCTCTCTCTCTCTCTCTCTCTCTCTCTCTCTCTCTCTCTCTCTCTCTCTATTTCCTCTCCTCTCTCTCTGTCTCTTTCTCTCTCTCTCTCTCTCTCTCTCTCTCTCTCTCTCTCTCTCTCTCTCTCTCTCTCTCTCTCTCTTCTCTCTCTCTCTCTCTCTCTCTTTTCTCTCTATCTCTCTCTCTCTCTCTCTCTCCTCTCTCTCTCTCCCCTCTTCTCTCTCTCTCTCTCTCCTATTCTTTTCTCTCTTCTCTTCTCTCTTCCTTCTCTCCCTTTCCTTCCCTTCCCTTCTCTTCCTTTTTCTTCTCTCTTCTTCTTTATATCTCCCTATCTGTACCTCCCCATTTGTAAGGTTTCTCCTCGTCTACGCCAAAGTTTTTCTTATACTTTTTTGTGTAGACCACTTAAGTGCTTCACCATTTGCTGCTTGTGTTATTAGCCCGTCCCGTTTCTCTTGTGTTGTCGAGAAACTATTATTGTGGGAAGATTTCTTCTTTTTTCTTCTTCTTTATTTGTATATATTTCTGTTTAGACATTTCCGTTTTCTTTTACTTTTCTCTTCTTTTTCTCCTCCTCCTACTCCTCCTCCTCCTCCTCCTCATCCTCCCCTTCTCTTCCCCCTCCGCATCCCCTTCATCTTCTTTTTCTTTAATTATCTTTTTGCTTCTCTTTTTATTCGTCATTATGTCATATTTATGGTCAACTTTCAGTACAATAGAAAATCCACCCTATCTCTGAGACGCCCAGTGGCAGCTAACTATGTATGTACATTGTACATGTATATGCATGCATGTATGTATGTATGCATGTATGTATGTATGTATGTATGAACGAGAAGATTCATTTCCATAACACACACGTACGCGGCGTGAGGGAGCGGCTTCCCGTAGGGTTAAGAAACGGGAGAATTGATGATGATGATCCTGGCAGACGGAAATCCAAAGACGGCGAGTGAGTGTACCGTCTTGTAAGAAGGGCACCGCGACTTTGCCAAGGAAGGGGAGAAAGGGTGGAGGAGGGAAGGGGGAAAGGGTGGTAGGGGAGAGGGTCAGGGAAGGGGAGGGAGGGGAAAGGGTGGAGGGAAGGGGAGGGAATAGGAGGGGGAAAGGGTGGAGGACGGGAGGAAGGAAGGGGGAGGGGAGGAGGGAAGGGGAGGGGAGGAGGGAAGGGGAGGGGAGGAGGAGAGGGTTAGGGAAAGGGTGGAGGATGGGAGAAGGGTAAGGGAGGGTAGGGGAGGATATGTTGGAGAAAGGATAGGGCAAGAGGAAGGGTAGAGCATAAGGAAAGGGGCGGGGAAGGGAGAAGAAGGGATAGGAAGACGAAAAGAGGGGAGGAAAAACTTACTTCCCCCCTTACTGTAGTATGGGCAAGGGGGGAAGTAAAGGGAGGGAAGTTTGTGGAGAGGTTTAGGGAAGATAGAGGAGGAGAGGGCAAGGGGA
Source organism: Penaeus chinensis (assembly GCF_019202785.1). Taxonomy (NCBI): domain Eukaryota; kingdom Metazoa; phylum Arthropoda; class Malacostraca; order Decapoda; family Penaeidae; genus Penaeus; species Penaeus chinensis. Next base: position 352,440 of record NC_061853.1, on the reverse strand, counting down.
GAAGAGGAGGAAGGAGGAGGAAAGTAAGATAGGGAAGGGGGAAAACGGCCTTGTTTGTACACATCACTCCTCTTGCCTGACCTTCGTAAACTTCCCGGCTCTGGAAATTATGCCTTTCTAGATTTAAAATTTCGGTGTTAAGTATAAGAAAAGGAAGAGAAAAGAATGGAGAACTATTTGGCATGACGTCACTCCCCTCCCCTCCCTTAGACGGCCGGACGCATTTGAAAACAGACGGGAAATTGAGCCGTAGATTGCCGTATTTCTCGCGGGCGTGGACCCTCGCAAGGCCGTTAGTCTCGCTCTCATATTGCTCCGGGCGGTCTTCCTCGCTTCCTCCTTCTCTGCCACACTGGCCTCTAATCTGTGTTTATTTTTATTTTTTTATTTTTTTATTCCTGCTCCCTCCCTTTCCTCCTTTTTTTATTCCCCATCCTCGACTTTTATCTTCATCGTCTTAGTCTCCTTCCTCCTATTGGTTCTCCTCCTCCTCCGCCTCCTCCTCCTCCTCCTCCTCCTCCTCCTCCTCCTCCTCTCACTCCCCCTCCCCCCCTCCTCCCCCTCCCCCTCCCCCTCCCCCTCCTCATTCTCGTTCTTCTCCTTCTCCTTCTCCTTCTCCCCCCTCTTCACGCCACCAGTCTGCCTCCCATTCTTTTGTCTTTCCTCTTCATCATCCACATCTCCCCCCCCCCCCCCCCCACTTCCTCCTCAACAACTTCCTGCTTCGTCACACCTTTTCCTTATCTCTTATCTCTCTCCCTCTCCCTCTCTCTTATTTTTATTTCCGCCTCTCACTCATGATCATCTAGTCTCTTCTCTTCTCTTCTCTTTTCTTCTCTTCTCTCTCCTTCGCTCTCTTTTAGTATCCGTTTTTGTTTTGTTTTTTTGTCCGTGTCCTTGTATTTTATATCTTAATCCTTTTTTATTTTTCTCATTCGCAATAATTTTCTTCTACTTCAGGTTATCGTCTTATGCTTTTTTATCGTTTTTTTCGCTTTTTATAGCTTTTTTTTCAGTTTATTTTTTATCATGGCCATCTTTTTAATTTCTTTCTTTGTCTTTATCTTCTTGTTGTTATTCAGTTTCTCTTCCTCCTTCATTTCCTCCTGCTTCCCACTTTCCCCTCTCCTCCTTTTCCTCTCCCCTCTCCTCTCCTCCTCCTCCCCCTTTTCCACTCCTCCTCGTTCCCTCTTTTCTTCACCTCCTCCTCCTCCTCTTCCTCCTTCCCCCTTTTCCTCTCCTCCTCCTCCTCCTCCTCCTCCCTCTATTTCCTCTCCTCCTCCAACTCCCTCCTTTTCCTCTCCTCCTCCTCCTCCCCCCCCCCTTTTTTTCCCTCCTCCTCCTCCTCCTTCTTTCCCTTCTCTTTCTTCTTGTGTCACTCCATAGTGGATTTATAGATGACCGACTTGTATGGGCGACATCTAGGGCGGATGTTTATTACCGTGTCGCTCGCGCCGCCTCTGCCACGGTCAGCTGTGAATGATGTTTATTGTGTTCGATGATCTACATTGCTCCTCCCTCCCCCCCCCCCCCTCCTCCCCAATGGCGCGTAAACCTTTATAACGAAAGTGTCATGTGTTCGGGTAAGTGGTCTCTTTTCACTACTTTTATCTATTTTCGTTTTTTTTTTTTTTTTTTTTTCCTTGCTGTCTTTTCTTAATCTGCTTTTTTTATAGTTTCCTCTGGTTTTCACCTTATCAAAAAAATATCCCCCTTTTGACATTTATTATTCACTTTTTTTCTTTTTTATCACCCCATTAGTTTTGCTATTCTTTCGTGGGTTAAAAAACTGGAATTCTTGCACGAAATCCAATGGCAGGGCTTGGAAATAAAATCGGAAAGTTGTTAGGACGGCGGGCGCTGATGAGACGCTTAGTTACACCGCGGGTCGCTGATTCCGAGACGCGGGGACCTCGGCTTGAAGGCGCGTTCACCGGGAGAAGGAGAGAAGAGGCGAGGATCGGCGGCTTTCGGTAGTGAAGTGGGGCGGGGAATGTCCGTAGAGTTCGTGCGCGATTGTGCAAGGTTGAAACAGGGTCACCACCATCGCCGGAAATGGTATGAATGCGACGCCAGAGCCATGCTTTTGGCGTTGATTAGAGTTAGGAATTAATGATTAACTATATATCATGATGTAAGGAAAAAAAACTCGTAATACCACTATTGTAATTATGGATTGAAGGGAATATTCGTTTTCATTTAAGGAAGGAGAATGTA
>NC_061853.1:325223-345223 GCF_019202785.1 Penaeus chinensis | reverse complement strand
GTAAATGTTATTGTAATTACTACTGTTACTATTTTCATTACCATCGTTATTTTTTGTTGTTGTTAGTGTTTTTATTACTATTAACTATGTTAGAGGGACAAGGAAAATACTTTTGTAAAGAAAGAAAGAAAACATCATATGCCATTCGTGCAAACTTGATGGCCAAATATGCTCAATCTGAAATTTGAGATAAACGTTAAGACCGTGAATCACGCAGACAAGGCGAGACGGAAACTGCCTGATCACTAAATTGGAACTCGCTTCTGGTAAAACACACGCACACTCACTCACTCACTCACGCATGTAATCACTCACTCGCTCATTCACCCTCTCCTTCTCTCAATCGCCCTCTCACTCACTCGCTCACTCACTCTCTCCTTCTCTCAGTCGCCCTCTCACTCACTCACTCACTCACTCGCTCACTCACACACTCACTCACTCACTCACTCACTCACTCACTCACTCACTCACTCACTCACTCACTCACTCACTCACTCACTCACTCACTCACTCACTCACTCACTCACTCACTCACTCACTCTACACACACATACACGCACACATACACGCACGCACACACGCCCCCGCACTCGCTTCCCAAGGACGTGCGGTGTGATGTTTGGAGAACCGGCGCGCGCAGTGCGGTCGGGCGGCGTGCGAGCTCCGACGTGCGTGACGCCAACTAACCAAGCTTATCACGCAGGCAGTGTCGGGCTCAGGCTCGCCCTCGAATAGATATTCTTCCTCGGCAAGTGGATTTTGCGAGGATTTTTTCCTTTTCTTTTTCTTTTTTCTTTTTTCTTTTTTCTTTTTTCTTTTTTCTTTTTTCTTTTTCTTTTTCTTTTTCTTTTTCTTTTTCTTTTTCTTTTTTTTCTTTTTCTTTTTTTCTTTTTTCTTTTTCTTTTTCTTTTTCTTTTTCTTTCTTTATCTTTTTCTTTTTCTATTTCTTTTTCTTTCTTTATCTTTTTCTTTTTCTTTTCCTTCTTTCTTTCTTTCTTATCTTTCTTCTTTTTTTTTTTTTTCCTTATAGAGTGCGGAGCGAGGGAGGGTATTTAGTTTATTTTTTGCCTTCGTTCCCGTAACAAGGACATTTAGTAAGTTTATTTACTTTTTAACTTTTTTTTTTTTTTTTTTTACTTTTTGTGGGTGGGAAGTTTTTTTTTCTGTTAATGTCTAGATGAATATATGATGGAGGTAGAAGAGTGATTTGGTTGTTGATTGTGTCCTCTGAGTTTTTTTTAATGAAGCTGAAGACTTAAATGTACTTAAAAAAAAAAAAAAAGTAAAGTTCTATTCTGTTGATTGAATCCGAACTTTACCGCGAATTACTACTAGACATGAAAGAGCACAAAGCCAGGTATTGGATTTCAAAAAGAAAGCTGTCCGTTTTGATGTTAATGCCCTTGTTGCGCAACAAAGCCTTATTTTAGAGCTAATAGTCTCAAAGTGCCACGCGGATCAAGCTCTTCTGTGGCCGGCTGCCCCCCCCCCCCCCCTCGTCACTGGCTGAGCTGAGACCTCGTTGCTTTTTTTAGTATGAGTGGGACGAATGGCTTCACAAAACAAGAGATATGATTTTCGACATTTAGATATTAATTGTTTAGCTGTCTATTTAATTATATTTATCACAGTGCCGCCTGTCTCTCAACAAGGCGGTAGTCTCTTTAAGCCAGAATTATTAAAAATGCAAATATGAATTTGAAGAACCTGGATGTAGATTCCAAGATTTCCTTCACGTACATCGGCCCTCAGCAGGAAAAAAGACTCGAAGGCAGAGAGAAGGAGGTGCTGAGCTGAGCTCTGAGCCGCGTTCACTTTAGTCGAGGCGAGAGTGGCACTCAGTAGCTCAGAAGGCCTTTTTCCCGCGGGCCATTACACTCAGTCAGCCCCGCCGCTCGCTTCTCCTTACTGACCTACTTCTGCGTGCGATCGCAGTGCCGCGCGCTCGTACCCTTCGCCGCGGAATGAACGGAGTGGAATCGCGGGGCCGGTCAGGTAACACGCTCAGTTGACACGTTCTGGGGAGGGTCTCTACCGGTAGCGTTCAAGGGAGAGCATTTGTGGTCAAGGGAGAGCGTTCAAGGGCAGACATCCCCGGCGAGAGCGCTGGCCGTCCGCGTCCTTGATGCTCCTCCGGCCCGAGTCCCCGGCGCGGCTGGCCCTTCCACCTGCCGAGCCCTGTACGGTGACCGACCAAGCCCTAATTGATCGATACGCCACACGTCCCCCGTCGTCTCGCCGCTGTCCGCCCACGCCGCCCACCGCGCCTCACGCCCTCCTCTGCTGCAGCCATACGCAGAAGAGAGTCGCCATGGTTACCGTCGCGGTCGTTGCGCAGCTCGTGTGTTGGACCGCCGTTGAGCTCGAAGCCAACGGCGAAAGATATAACAAAAGTAGTGGTGAGGATTATATTAATAGTGTTAGCAATGATAATGATGATTATTATAGTAATGACAATGGGGATTATGATAAAGATAGTAACGATAATGGAAATAATGATAGTAATAATAATGATAATGATAATAATAATAATTATTATTATTATTATCATTATTATTATTATTGATTTAATAATAAAAAATAATACATGCACTTCATCACCACGGCTATACATATCGTGATTATTTTACACTACGGCCTGTTCCACAGCGCATGGTTGGTGCCAATTGGAAATGACATTCGACTGCCATGTTCTCCATTGAGCGTCATTTGCAGATATGGAGGAAATGTTTTTTTTTTTTTTTTTTTCTTTACCTTTCCACTCGCTCCCTCACTCTAAATGCTCGTTCTGATTGAGACACACATTTGCGATAAAACATGTCACTGTAAATCGCTAGTCGCTCGCTTTTAGTCACCCTTCGCTTTAAACACCACGTCACTCTTCTTTTTTCTCTCGATATATATATATATATATATATATATATATATATATATATATATATATATATATATAATATATAATCCTTCACTCTATCTTTAAGGCACCCTGCGCCGACTCCAAATCACTTCTTCATTCTCTATCACTATATCACCCTTCACTCTATAATGACCCTGACCCCGCTCGTAATCACCCTTCACTCACTCTTAATAATCACCTTTCACTCACTCTAAATTAATCCAATAAGTCATCCATGCTTGGCGGAACTTCCCGGTCTTCATCCTCCATGAAAATAGACGCATCTCTAACACACTTCGCTCACTTCAGCAGACTTCTATAAACACTTTTCGACACCAGAACCGACATCGCACAGGAGTGGAAAGATTGCCGTCAGCACCATCTATCGCGTCCCGTCGGAGTTATTGGAGTAACGCGGGATTTAAGGCAAAGATTCACCCGCGGAGCCTTTATCGTGGTCACGCTCGAGTGCATGACGGCTTTGTCTTCCTGCTCCTCGAGATATTTGGTGACGGTGTAATCTTTCTCTTACTCATTCCCCTCCATCTCTTCCTCCTCCTCCATTTCTCTTTCTCCGTCTCCCCCTCTGCCTCCCCCTCTGCCTCCTCCTCCTCCTCCTCCTCCTCCTCCTCCTCCTCCTCCTCCTCCTCCTCCTCCTCCTTTTTCAGCGTAACACTTGAGTGCCTTGTTATTTATTTTTATTATCGTTTTTCTTTCTTCTTGTTGACGGGCGCAAAGGCCTCACCTAATCCGTCGCTTGCTACTGTCACAGCCCCAACCACCGCCATTATAAACGTTCGATATCCCTTTGTGAGCGTGTGTAATAAATGGCGTGAAAGAGAGAAAGCAGGAGGAGGACCCGGGATGAGTTATGCGCCGGCGGGTGGTTGAGGAGGCAGCGGCTAGGGCTCCTCGCCGTCGCCACCTGCACAGATGGCTCGCCGACGTCCCGCGGGATGTGTGAAGGATGGCTTGGCACTTCTCCGGCCTTATGTAGCGCGGAACGACGTCGTCCCTCTCTATTTACAGTCTTGAACCCCTTGACAGTATGTTGAGCTGCCATTGCTGCGGGTCGCCCCACGGCTTGCCTCTTGGGAAATGTTAAGGCCTTGTGATCGTCGGTTGATCAGGGGGGAGGAATCTTTATATGACATTTGCAAATGACTTCCGGACGGAGCAAGGCGAAGAGGGTCAAACCTACTACATTCCTTTCACCTCCTAACATAGAAAGAAAATCACGTCGAATGAGGGTAAACCAATGTCATTTCAGGCCCTGAGAGGAGAGACCGAGTGGGATGGTTTTGCAGCGACGAGTGCACGAGGGCCGTGGCAGTGTCGAGCTCGCGGAGTGGCATGGGGCGCGTGTGGGATTGCATAACGTTTCAGCGCTGCAGCCGGTCATTACTCTTATGCATTGCACTTTTCAGGTGAGCTGCTCCAGGATCTGTCTTCCGTGCTGGGGGCCGCCTCGTCACACAACGCTGAAACCGGTGAGTGCCTGAAATCTTTGGCTGTTTTAGTATTCTTTATTTATCTTTTTCTTGTTTCCTTCGATTAATTCGAGTTATTTTTTCCAGAGTTATTAAACCTCGGCTACGGCGATGATTTAGAGAAAATGAGTGTTATAAACTTATTACCGATGAGAAAATCGGTGAATATGAACACAAAAAAATGTATTATAAAATATAACACAGAACATATCAGACAACTCACATACAAGAAATATAGGAGTGAAGGAAATTTAACGTCATATCTCCATGTTGAATGTACAGATCTTTTTCGCATGGTCGGAAACAGAGTGAAAAAATAACGAAATTAAGGATAATATCCTTGCCAATAACAGCGCGATAAGAAAGGAGCTTTCACAATTTTCTGCGAGTCCGAAGTCCATTAGAACTGTAGGCAAACGCACCGAGATAAGGATATTTAACTTTTATCTTTGGAACCACTTCAAGGTTAGATAAGTTTTGAAGGTGTTACTCAATGTCAAGGTCTAGGGAACTGATAAAATTATATTTTCGTAGTATTTTCCTGCTTTCTGTCTTTATGTAAGTGTGTGTGTGTGTGTGTGTGTGTGTGTGTGTGTGTGTGTGTGTGTGTGTGTGTGTGTGTATCTGTGTGTGTATCTGTGTGTGTATCTGTGTGTGTATCTGTGTGTGTTTGTGTGTGTTTGTGTGTGTGTGTATCTGTGTGTGTGTGTGTGTGTGTGTGTGTGTGTGTGTGTGTGTGTGTGTGTGTGTGTGTGTGTGTGTGTGTGTGTGTGTGTGTGTGTGCATATATATATATATATATATATATATATATATATATATATATAATATATATATATATTTTTTTAAGTGAATAACGACCGCCTCCCTTATCGCCAAAGAATGTAAAAATAGCCGTGCTACATGCAAAGCGCCCTGTCTTCTCTCGTCGGCGGGTGAATAGTTGGCGAATGTTTCAGATATGGCTTATTTTTTCTACCCTCAGCCTGGTGGGATGGCGCTCGCCAAGACCAGCTGGCAGCCACCTGGATTAGCTCTCCCTGTCTGTGTAACTCGCTTTTTATCCCACCACGAAAACGAAATAATATTATTGTTCTTAATATTTACCTGTCTGTGATGCGGACAACATGTATGACCCCAGATACATGTCGGACCTCGTCATAAACAACCACGAGTTGCGTTTGATTTATATGTTCCTGTAGTTTTCGTAATAGTTGGTGTTAGTGAATCCCGGAGCTCGAGGCGCCTGGTATCAGGTCAGAGCACACGGCTATTAGGATCATTATCGTGTTACTCTGTGTTGCCGCCTCGTTCCACGATGTTGTCGAGTTATCTCTACACACAAGACCCGCTTGCGGCTTCCTTCAGAGTAATCAGGTTTGCGGTGGACGAGAATAGGGTTAGCCGTACGGCGCCCAGATCCTAACCTGATCCTCAGGTTTGCTGTCTACACACGCGTCGAGGGCGAGGACCTCTGCTATAGATGCAGCCTTTTCCTGTCTTTCGGGATCTTTCCTGCGGGCGGAATAACAGGGAAACTTTAGCTTGTGTTTCGAATCACGTGTCGAGTTGTAGGTGATTAGGGTTTCGGTATGCGTGTACCTAAGAAGTGAATAGCTCCTTTGTTTCTCTCTTCTGACAAAATGTGTGAATCATAATTCAAGTCAAGAAATGTTTATGTAAAAGTTTTGGGGTTCGTGTAGGGACCATACTCGTCCCTGGCAACCGTTTTCAAGGGCAAAAATTTGGCAGGTTCGGTGGCCTTTGTTCCACCTCGCGCTCCTGGCAGCCTCCTCATGTCACGGTGACATAGTGTGTGTGTGTGTGTGCGTATGTGTGTGTGTGTGTGTGTGTGTGTGTGTGTGTGTGTGTGTGTGTGTGTGTGTGTGTGTGTGTGTGTGTGTGTGTGTGTGAGAGAGAGAGAGAGAGAGAGAGAGAGAGAGAGAGAGAGAGAGAGAGAGAGAGAGAGAGAGAGAGAGAGAGTGTGTGTGTGTGTGTGTGTGTGTGTGTGTGTGATCTGTATTAGTGTGTATGTATATATATCCATGTATGGTTATTGTATACACAGACAGAGTTCATTTAGATTACATTTACAGCTGGAGGCAAAAAATGGCAACATACACACGGAAAACCTGAAGTGAAACGGGTGAGGAATATGTTTATCGCCAGGCCTGATATGATAGTGATGGTACACTCTTATAGCGAGGGTGAACATAACAGCAGGTTTCGTTTGCCAGATCATGAACACACACAGTATGATTTTAGCTCTATTTTACCTTCAATAGGATACTTAGATGGCTAGTTCATTGGATTGAAACAAAAATCTAAAGAACTTAATGCGAAATGAAAGCAGTAAATGTTATAATAACTAATAAGAGTAATAAAAATGATTATCAAGCAAAGTTTATAATATTGTGGCAATAATGTCGATTAGATATAGTATCCCCTATGATACAGCGAAAACGACCGAAAGTCTACGGATCCGGTTTGCCATATTTCACTTATTATTTCTAAGTTACGAACATAATCCTTTCCATATAAAGTTCTTAATTACGGCATTTGTTTACAGATGAAGTGGACATCCTAGGTTACGGCAGCAACCAGAGTGACACGGACGACCACTCCTCCATCCAGTCCTCGGCCAGTGACGGTGGAGTTACCATCTCCACTCGGCGCCTCACCATCACTGAGCCTCCCTCACATTCTCTCTAGGTAAGGTTTCTCGAAGTGTGATGATGAATTAATATCAAAAGCATTATTTAATTCCTGTAAGGGCGATTAAGTCGCTTGTTGCAACAGATCAGATTATGAAATCAGTTTTAAAGTTATTTGTTTCATTCTTAATCACTTCATTATGAAGTTGATAAAATAAATTGTATATGTTTATTTAGTATGAGATGGTTGTGTGATCATGTCTGCAATCAGGGTTTACTTCAAGATCACAAGTTTACAGCTTCGTAATTAGAGGTTCATATTATATGGAAGTGATTGATATATATGTTGAGGGAGGAGATATTAATTGCTGAATTGTTTTGGTTGTCTAATTAACCATTAATTTTATGCATGTAGAATTAAACAGTTTGTAGAATTTTACAAAATGCAGGTCAATGTATGGGAGACAATAGATCTGAAGCTAGTCCATGTAGCAAAGATATGTAGCATTTTAATATTTCTCCAAGTGAAGACTTTTTAAGTCATTTATTTTTTCATTCTTCCAGTCAGTACCCTTTTACATAACTAGAACATCAGAAATTAAAAGTACACTTACAGTACTCTTATCAGGTATCTCCAGTTAGTTTGATAAAATCTATAAAAGTAATTTTGTAAGATGATATTTCATTGACTTTCTGTTGTAGCAACATCTATTATTTAGCCATTGCTTTGACCTAGTTTTGTTGTTATTTAGGATAAGTCACTATTTTACAAATATCCGAAAGGTATATCTTATTTAGATTTGTGTATACTGTCATGTTAATGATGAAAAATAATGCTCTTTATATAACATTGCATAGATAGATGATGAATATAAGCTGCATCAAAAGGAAAGAATAGACAAAACAAATTACATGCCATTAACTTTCAGTCAAAGCATACTATTTGCTAAAAAAGATTTTCAATGATCCGCATAACAGCAGGATGGAGTAATAGGATGTCTGTGCAGTAAATTCATGTAGTGTTGTCTTGCAGGTGATGGTGGGGACATAGGAGAGGATAACTGTGGTGGTGCCAGGCAGTGTTGGATCTGAGCTATTTTGGTCTGAGAAACTCCAGAGTAAGGAATAAGCAGGAAGCAAATAAACACCAGGACTGATGACCTCACCATACGATGCTCAAAACACCATAGCAAGGCAGAGGCTTCAGAACGCTGTAGTATTGACATGAAGAAGTCTTCGTGTGGAGTGCTAGAGACATGCTTCCTTTTGTCCTTTCTCTGTAGTCTCTAAAGGTCCTTGTGGATGACTTTTCGGAGAGCTTATGGAGCAGGACACCAACAGCCACCACAACCTTTTTAGATTTTTATTTTTTGTCATTTATGCCAAAAAGAAGATGATACAAAGCACATTGTTATCATAGAAGATGTGAACTTATATTGAAGATTTTTAAATTATACTGTATGTGAACGACAGAAGAAATGTTCGAGAAGTGATGAGTGATTGATGTGCAGATATTACAATATTTTTTTCTTTTTTATGAGGCAAATGTGTAATTACTCTTGTCACATGTAAGATCATTTCTTGTTTTCCAAAAACCCAGCCCTTTCTTCCATCCAGCCTAATGCAAAAAGTGATTCACTTCTTCACTTGTGCGAGAGGTAAATCTTTTGTATTAGAGCATCATAATGGAAACAATCCGTTCTAGTCACACAAAAGATTCCCCAAGATGGATATTGCTGCATTATCACAGATGGAAATTTTAATGCTTGATGAATAGAGTTATTCTTTTTAGTTGCTTCTATCCAACTATGGAACAAACAGCAAGAGTAATATAGTTTATATTTTTTGATAAGGCGAGTAAATAAAATAATATCAAGGTTGGTAGTTGAAACAAAGCCATTGACATGTAATAACAAAACTGTTGATGAAAATGAAGGTAAAAAACAAAATAAAAAAAATAAAAAATAAAATATAAAATAATGGCAGTGCCTGCCCTCCTACAGCCAGATGGCAATCCATCCTTTGATAAGTGTGAGCCAGACAAATTTTGCCATAGACACAAATTTCATCCCAAAACAGTGTAATAGCATGATGGTTCTTCTGTACTTTTTAAGTGTCTTTACCTCTCTGCAGTGCCAAACAACCAATTCTCCAGCAACTAAAACAAACTTTAAGAAATGCTCCACAACTGTTTAAGGATGGTGAGTCACTGAGCTATATTAGTTACCCAAATCCACAGTGGAATGTGTCAACGGATCTCCACCTAAAAATAACTGAAAAACTGAAAGACTATGCCCAGGAGTCCTGATCCCACACACTCTTGTCTACTTTCGATTGACTTTTAATTGATTTTTACTGTCACGACTGATTCTGTTTCTAAGCCAAGTAGTTTATTGATTGTTAAGGATCTTCTTGATCTTCCCTGGTCTCTTCTGTGGCCTCTCTCACCTAAGCATAAGATACTGGACCAGCCACTACATGGTTCAGAGGCCAGCCAGGTCTGAGCAGGCTGTTCGCTTGTGATAAACTATAAACTGTAATGTGTCTGCCATTGTAGCATTGGAACCTATCACTTCAGAGGCTTTTTATCTAAAGAAGTTGAAAGGAGAATTGGTGCTATGGTATAGACTTTTTTTTTCTTATCAGAATGTGGATTTGTTGTACTGCCAGAACATCATGTTTTTTATGAAAGACTAGGAAGTGAAACATGTGGAAAGTGAGAGTGAATACTTGTTATTTAGAAAATTCAAGACTGTGATAGACCTTTGAGAGAAAAATAAGTGTACATCATCCTCTTTCTTACTGAAATGAAGATCAATGCAATAATTACTGCCAGTTTTTAAATGCTTCCGAACATAATGGAAAAAAGTAGAAAAAAGACACATTCATGGAAGCAAAAGAAGAGCTTCACCTCTTTGTTCACTCTTTTCAATATCCAGTTTAACTTGTGTTATGTTCTTTTTTATTGCTTTACTTTTTAAAATCTGCTCTTGATTCTGGCCTGAACAAGAAGACCAAAACATATTTCTAAGACACTCCCAATAAAGTGTAATGGCTGTGGTACCAGAGAGGTTCCTCATGATGGTCACCTGGGCTATGTCTCCTCTGTACAGTGTAAATACTGACTAGTACAACGTGTAGAGTCTGGACACAGGGTACCAGCCTTTTCCACTGGACTCCTGGTAGCTTTAATTTCTGCTGATTCCATAGGAGTTTTTTCTTCACTGTCTCTTGCAGATTTATTTATTTTGAATATCATAACAGCAGTGGGATTGGCAAGAAATGCTCCACATGATTCCATATAATCGAAAAATTAGTTCTCTTCCACCTGTCCACAAAAATGAAATTAATTGCAATATTTTAGCTTTTAGTAATTTTTTAGCTATAGCATTAATGTAGTTGACTCTCCTTGTCTTTGTTTAAGCACCAACTCAATGTGGAAACAGTGAGACCTTGTTCTTACAGACTTTCATCCCAATTGCCGACACATGCACACACCTCAGTGCACTCGTCCATTTCCACGAGCCATTATGTGCATGTCTGATAATACAGCATGTGTTCATAAATCAGTGTGTACATGAGGTGCTGCTTGTAAATGTTGTGGCTGCAAGCCGTCCCAAGGAGTGTTGGGTGGTGCCGGTATCAAATCTCTGAAGGTGGCCCTCAAATGATGATCTGTGTGTTCTTACGTTCTATACTTCACTGTTTTCGTTCAGGGTAGAGTCTGCACTGATTTTAAGCCCATTTTTTATTATCTAGTAATTTTTATTGGTGGTATGCTCTGCAAGTGTTTTAACTAGCCATCAACAGCTGTTCCTAATGTGTTAAGGTAAATGCATAAGCTTTGTAATGTTGCTATTGGGCTTCTGTATTTTTTTGTTTGAACTGAAGGAAAAGTACAGTGAAAGTGAACATTGCAAAATTTTCCTTGAATATTTTTGCACCACCCATAACAACCAACAATAAAGCGTTCTGGCTTGTCTTTCCACAGAACATCCCATGATAAGCTTAGATGTGCAATAACTGTTATTGATAAGCTGAACATTGTTCAACAAACTTGCAATGGAGTACCACTGGCAAAGCAACAGTATCCTGTGCACTCTCAGGAATTTTCTTCAATGGATTGCAATCTGCGCCACATTTCTAGAAACTTTATCTGTGAAGTATAGCTTGGGTAACTTTATTATAAAAGAACCATACTTTGGGTATCACCACGTTGTGAAAACTGAACCTTGGAGATCACTGTTCTTTGGGAACTGTACTGAGGATGTTGACATACTATAAGAACCATGCGTCTGGGTATTACTAACTTGTGTAAACCATGCTTTGGTACCACAATGTATGATTTGATCAATACTTGGTAGCGAGAACTGTGGTTTGGGATCACAATGTCGTGATAATCATAGCTTTGGAATCACTATGCTGTGAGAACTATAGTTTTGATATCACTTTCCTGTGAGAGTCATAGTATAGGTATGAACAAGCTACATGATCTCTGGCTCAGGTAATTATAAGCAATATGGACTGCTCTTGAGGTTTTGTAAAGGGAGTGAGGAACATCTATAGTTCCTCTCTGGTAAATTACAACGTGACTGTTCAGCTGTTTAGACAAAGGTATACTAAGCTGTATGATTAAAGTACACTGAAGCCCTGCTAATTTGAATCTCAATAATTTTTTATTGTTGATTTGAACAGTAGGACATCAATTATGTTAGATAATCTTAAAACTGTTGATTAACTGTATATGTTTGAAAATCTGAAAAAAAGAAATAAAAAAGAAAAAATGTATCTTGCCAGTATCAAGAACTGAGCAAAACTGACAATATTGGTACCTACCGAAAGCTTACTTAATGTACAAGATTTATACCTCCTGCTATGTAGATTGGCTTCCATTAACAATAACCTTGCTTTCAGTAGTTGGGGAGAATATGGTGGATAACATAATAATCCAAGGGTAAGAAATAGAAGACTATTAACTGAGAGGATATGAAATATTAATTTTTAATGAACTCCCTAGTTCTACAGGTCATTTGATTGCCATGGGCTCTGGGTCCAAAGCCTTTTGGTACTGATGAACATCCAAAATGTATATGAACAAGAAAAAGCTAAAAGATCTCACTGTAGTGAATATTTCAGGCTCTTTCTTGCTGTAAATGCTAGTCTGGTTGACCCATTGCCAAAGTGCCAAAGTCCTAGAAGCCATAGTAATTGTTGGTTCTGTGTTGATAGTGAGAGCAAATGTATAGTTTTTGTGTCCTCTTAGCAGAAATTTAGTGTGATCTCATAATATGCATTTTCTATTTTTGGTCATAATTTTTGTACCTACTTCACACTTATTCTTATCCATCATGCCTTCCTCAGTTATTGAAACTTGCAGAGGATTATTGATATTGGATAGTGAGAAGTACAGGAAGGTAGTATAAGTCTCTTGGTGCATATTAGATACTAATATTGTTGGTACAGCTTATGTGGTCATATTGATAAGATATATATAAAAAAATAAAAATAATAATAATGATAATGATAGATGATAGTAAATATAAGTCTTCACGTATACCTGGACAGGAATCAGAAAAACAGTTTGGACCAAAATTTTTGTTTGAAACAAACCAATGAGCATTTTTATAAAATTAGTTGGCTCTAAAATTGTGCACATATTATTCAGAGATAACAATGGTTGATGAATCACACAACACGCATAACTAAGTCAGGATCATCCCAAATATTTTAAAGTATGAGGCTTCATTGTGTGGATTACAGCTGTATTTATTATATGGCATGATTAATACCTAGCTTTATTTATGATAGCCTAGGTAATACTTAGCTGTGTTTAAAACAGTTCAAGTAATACCATGCTGTATATTTTGTAGCTTGAGTATTTCTGAGCTGTAGATATTGTAGCTTTAATGTTATGCAACTATGTTAAATATAGCTAAGGATTTATTGTGCAGTTCAATAGTAGCTTAGGAATTACCATGCTATGTTGCATATAGCTTTGTATGACCTAATCTCAGACCTCACAGGTTTGGTATCGAGAAGAGAACTGTATTTCTCATTATGCATTGTTGTTGTTTTCATTTTTACAAAGTGAGGCTTCTATAAAGTAAATAATAATGACAAAACTTCTCCTTATCATGCATTGCCATGATCTGGTTTTAAATCAAGAAACTATTTCCATAGTGATGAATATATCATGTTATATGTGGGTAAACCGTTAGTATAAGTCATCATCACAACCCCGTTACCCACATAGCCTTGAATGTTATTGTAGTCAGTCACTACCAACCAAACTTAAAATCTAGTGTTGCCAGTCTACCTGTGACAAAACATTTTTTTTTGAAACTGGTGTGGATATTGGAGTTTTTAGATTTAAATTTAAAAGTTTACTCAACTTTTGTAACTTGTAGGTCAAACTGAATGTGGGTCTGACTAATGTATAAAACCTGGCATCACTTATATAGGTACTCTGCTGCCCAGAAAAGTTGCAGCAAAGCAGCTTAGCACCTCACCCATCTTGACACATTCCTGTTTACAGATGTTTTAATAATTCTACTCTTTTATGTAAGACAACTGAAGCTAAGGGCCACTCTCTCTTTTAATGCATGACTAGATACAAGTGGGGTAACTGTGTAAATGTGTTTTGAGTATAAATGTTTATTTTCATGTGAAACATTTTGTGAAATGTATTATAGTACTATTAAGTTTGAGTATTGCATTTTCAAAGGAAATCTAAACTTGCTAGAAATGAGTTTGTCAGATGATGTGTGGACCTGGCATGAGGCTAAACAAATTGACAATGTGCAGGATATGAGTGGGGTGGGGCAGCAGAGTTCTCTGCGACATTGAGGTTCTTCCCTCTGTTAATATAGTTTGATCTCGTGAGATGCCTGCACAAAATGTACACCTAAACAGCGTGCACTTGTATGTGATGTGCTCACTGGGGTAACAGGAGTCGCATTCACAGCAGTGTAAACCCAGACTCAAGCCAGCAAAGATTCATATGTATTGGGGTAGCTGTGGTGTGCATTGTGTTGCTGGTGCCCACCCGAGCACACTGACAAGTGCAGCCGTGGCCAAAGTGCCCAAGAGGCCCACCACCTGTCATCACCACTCCTTAATATTGCCCACAATAATGTGTTTGTGTCAACTTTCAGTGTCAACTTTGAGTTTATAAACAGCACAAGCAATGTTTGATGTGCTCAGAAAGCTAGGAGCTTTTTTTTAATAATTTTTTTCCACATCTCTCCCAGTTTGGGCAACTTAAACATGTAAACACAAGGATGATGGTGGCGGAGGTAGGTGGGTGGTGATGTGTGTACACCTTCATCCTCAAGAGAAGATATGGGGTGGGTGCTCACAAAAAAAAAATGTACAAAAAGAAAAAAATTTGTTCATATTGTGTCAATGTGTCTTGCCCTTTCCCTTTAATTCTTCACAAGCCATGTAGGAGATGGGGAGAAAATTTACAGAGTGTCACCCAAGCGAGTTTTAAGAAAAGGCTCAGGATTGGTATATACCTTAGTGGAGGACGCTTGAACCCCACTGCCTCACCCCATTTCCTAACATGGCTGTAGGTAGAAGTGCCCAGTCCTAGTTCCTTTAACTGTATTGATTTTTTCTTATGTGTTGGAACGTCTGGAAGTTCTTTCAGTCATCCGTGAAAACACCTTCTGCAAAAACTCATCTGTGTCTTAACATTTTCATTCACCCTTTTGTCTCAGATTTGTCTAGGACCTTTACATCAAACTCAAAAAATGCCGCAAAAAACAATCTGTTAACAACTAATCCCTTTTGTGCTTGTGACTTTCACTACTTAAAACTGCAAGATGGAGGCTGGTGTGGGTCCACAATTCAATACTGTGCATCTCAGTGGGGTGTGCCAAGCTGGATGTCCTTAACCTGCCATATCCACCTGTACAGGGACCCGTAGCTGACTGAGGATTTTTCATTCATTTCTGATTCCCTCTTATAGTTTGTGTTTATTTTTATTTGTCTAATCTATTTATATGTTATAACTAGAATTATTTTTATTATTTATTAACAAAAAAAAAGAAATTTATTATACAGTAACATGGCATCGTTTCGTGTGGAATGGCTATAGTGTAAAGCATGCCATGAAGATTAATAGTAAGCTGTTTAGTAATTACTTTGTAAATAAATTTAAGTGTTGAGTTAAGTTAAGAGAGCTTGATGATGATCACTGTGGAACACATTGAGATTGGCTGTGAGGGATCAGCTGAAAGGCAAAGAGATCATTAAATGATAGCATAAAGAGAAATGGCTTTCATTTATGGAGATTGCCTTTTATATGGTTTATTATTGGTTGTAATCAGTATGATTTTCTAACAAATTATAAAGCTGCCATCATCATAAGTGAATAAGTGCATCAGGCAAGGTTGTAAGGCCTCCTTGTGGCCTCAGGCTACCATGTAGCCTGTTTGTTATCCAAGATACGATGGAAAGAAATAATAACCGTCCTTGGCACCTGAACGCCGTCGAACACCAGAAATTCTTATTGAGATCAAAGCTATTTCTGAAATCATTATTATTTGAAATTCTTTATTCTCCAGCAGGATATCCACAGATAAAAGGTAGCTTATGGTTCAATAGCAGTTGACTGGATAGCCTTTCAGCAAAAGTAATAGTGATCCCTCTTTGCTATCTATTACAATACTTGTGTGATAATCTTGTTCTCATTAATTTTTAATTAATCAAAACTTGACAGTCATGGGTTCTTAGACATAAAGGTGGAATCTGAAACAGCCACTGGCCCCCTTCTCTCTTCTGCCATTAGATCAGCCCCTCCTAAAGTCAAACCCGCTATGTGTCGCAAATACCATAAATGTAAATATTTCTGGTAACTGTTGTTTCTGTTCTACATGATTTTCTTGAATCTAAATAAAAATAATTTGTGTACAAGGTGTTTCATTTTTTTCACTTCATAAGTTGTCTTTTAATGTTGTGTAAGATTGATTTATTCTGAATGATTAAAGCAAGGTAGGAAAGGTAGATAATGGATAAGCAGGTCATAGGAATCTACATGTATTTATCAGCCAAAACTAATTAAGAATCAGGGAGGAAATGTAGCAATAAATTAGTCTGTTGAACAAAAATAATCTTGTAGAAAAATAATTTATCAAGTGACAACTGGTAGAGAGAAGTGGAAGAAGTAAATTCAAAACCCTCAAGTAGTGCAGAGTATTGTGGAATCTTGTTTGTTCCTACATCTTCTCATCTAGTAAAGGGAATCAAGATCAGATTTATCTTTAAACTTTTTAAGTTTTGGTAGAGTGCCAGAATACAATTGCATCCTAGAAACTTTTTGAAGGTTTTTGCATTTGCAATATATATTTAATGTCAATGGCTGCTGAAGACAGAAACACTGGTACTGCTGTAGCACTTTTTCACGTGAAGTTGCAATGACATACAAATTACTTAAAAATGTGGTATATGAAAATTATAACCCCTCAGTTTTCAGTGCATGTCTTTATTTACATATTAAGGCAGTTACCTCCAACTAAAAATAAACAAAAATATTGTTATATCATAATTCCAAATGTCATTTTGAATGAAAAGTATTATTACACTATGAGAAACCATCAACTAGTTTTTTAGTTTTCTTACAATTCACATAGCCTGTCTGATAATTAAAAACAATATCATCATGTCTGTTTAACCAAAACACTTTTTTTCATCAAACTAGTTTCATCAAATACATATCCTTTTACATCTATGTACTTTAATCAAATCATGGTGATCATTGGTATAACACTGAAAGACCAGTTTCTCATGTTTACTTTTGTTGCAGAAAATAAATTTAGGGCATTAATACTCTGAACTCTATTGTATGCATTATTGCAGTATGTGGTGAACAGGGCTTTAGTAGAAGTATAAATAATTCAAAAAAATCTTATTTACATGTTCAATTTGCATTTATGTAACCTTCTGCAGGTTATTGAGTTCAAAAAGGCTCATCTCAAACTTCTCGCAACAGAACTGATAGAGCTGCCCAAGCCATGATCTCCAAAACTGGTGATATCAATGCCATGAAGACACCTTCTGCGTAGGTACCGACATCTCCAAATGCTCTTGTTGATTGAGTTCATAGTTCCTGCTGCCAGACCAACCCATTTACTGACTTCTTGGTCTGACAGCCCAGAGACATGGACTATACTAGCAAGGCACGTAAGGCTCTCTGAGACTTCAACATCCTCACCGCAAGCATGTATTAACTGTACGAGTTCCCTCTAATAGGTTCCCAAAACCCTGGATTTTGATCTTGGTCCAAGAGATCTCTAGGCCCAAGGGCTTTGCCTCATTGCTAAATTCATCAAAAGCCGCCATCAGTGATTCCAGAGACATTGTCGGCAAAGTCGAGGTCTGTGACCTTGATATTGCCCAGTGTTATTCCACACTGTCTTTGGATAGTAGCTCTGCCCAATATCCAATCCATGCAAGTGTTGAAAAGTTTTGGTGCAAGGACACAGCCTTATCTTACCCCTGAGTTAACAGGGAAGAAGTTCAACAGGCTCCTACCACAATTTACAGCACTGTCAATACCAGTATATAGGCTTGCTATGAAGCCAATAATCCGTATCAGAATTCCCCTAGGTCTCCCATTGCGATTCTCGATGCACCGAGTCAAATGCCTTCTAGAGGTCGCTGTGCAGCCCACAACCAAATTCAGTGGCATTCCACAGTGACTTGAAGTGCTATGAGTGAATCCAGACTGCTCTGGTTGCTGGCACCTTAGTAGGTGGTCACAGATCCATTTCAGAAGGATGTGGGCGAAAACCTTGCCTGGTATACTGAGCAGTGTGATGCCACAGTAGTTGCTACAGTCCCATCAATCCCCTTTCCCCTGGTCATCCTAAGGGATGACCATACCCCTCAACAAGTCAGGGGGAATGGGAGCAGACTGCCAGATGGCAGTCAAGACCAAATGCAAGCCCCATGCCATAGATTCACTTTCAGGCTTTAACAGCTCAGCACCTTTCCCACCTTTCAGCTTAGGATAGGAGGTCCCTCATGATGGGTGGGTCCAGCACTGGTATTGTGATACCACTTGTATCCAAATTAACTGCTGAAGGGTTTACCTGGTGTAGCTGCTCAAAATACTCAGTCTAACGTTCACGAACCCCAACACAATCTGAGATTATCTGTACATCCACTGAGCGGACTGCAGTCATCTGCAAGTAAAGCTTGGAGTTCAGTTTTCTCGGGGCTAGTTAGGCAGGGCGAAGGTCATTTACCTATAAATGGCCTTCAACCTCCTCAGTAAGGTTCCTAATGAACTTTTCTTGTCCCTTCTCAGCAGTTTCCGAGCCCTTCACACCAAGGAACGGCGCAAACCTGATTGCCATTTGGCCGAGCCATAAAACACGCTTCTGCGACCTCCAGTGTCTCCAGTGAGATGAAGTTCTGCTTTGCCCTCGGGCGGTCGCCAATGGACTCCTGTACTGCATCAAGTGTTTCACGCTTGAAGGACTCCACAGACATACTGGGTCCATCAGGTTTTCGAGTACTGTGAACCGATCAGAGACTGCCATGGCGAACCCCCGGGCACACTCCTCCTTCAATCTGTCCACGTGAAACGCCTTAGAGTGGTCACTGGAGGGAAGAGGAGTTTTGAAGTGGACATGTAGGGTCGCCACAACCAGCCTGTGGTCAGTAACACAGAACTCGGCAAAGCCTGCAGTTCTGGAGGATCCTCCAGTGAGTGCTGACAAGAATGTGGTCGATCTCCTTGGCCACAATACATACATATATACCTATACCATGTCCAGTGATGCGGGTTGGAGCGTAGATACCAGGAGTCAGAAACCCTCAGTCCCGTAAAAGGAGGCTGTTCTCGTTGCTGGGATCAACTCCTGAGCCTTGGGGGCCGACAGACATTTCGTAGCCAGCTCGATCACAGCCAGATACTGCATTGAAGTCGTCCAGGACAAAGCGAATGTCTCGCCTGGAACATTTGTCTGCCACAGATGTGAGTTTAGCGTAGAACGCCTCTTTATAATCTAGTATACAAACATCGGTATACAGCAATAAGAGACACGAAGCCAAAAGCGTGTTACAGTTTCAATGCCATAATACACTTGTCACCCGATGTTACATTTACTACTGAGGATTGAAGTCGGCTGGAGATGGCTTTGGCTACTCCCTGGAGATGATGACCATCACCCCGGCCGGACCAAAAGTAGATGTACCCTCCCATACTGATCGTGCCGCCGCCGAGAGGGCAGCCACTTCAACTCCCAACTTCTTCAGTTCCCTCGATAGCAGGGGTGACCGCTCATCCTACCGTAAGGATGAGCGGTTTTTTGTGTGTATGCCCGGACAGCTTGCCTGAGGTTAAGCTATATATATATATATGTGTGTGTGTGTGTGTGTGTGTGTGTGTGTGTGTGTGTGTGTGTGTGTATTTTTTTTTTTGTGTGTATGTATGCGTGTGTGTACATATATATATGTATATATGTATATATACATACATATATATACATATAAACACATATATATTTACACACACGCACACACACAAACACATATATATGTGTGTGTGTGTGTGTGTGTGTGTGTGTGTGTGTGTGTGTGTGCGTGCGTGCGAGCGTGCGTGCGTGCGTGCGTGCGTGCGTGTGTGTGTGTGTGTGTGTGTGTGTATGTGTGTGTGTGTGTGTGTGTGTGTGTGTGTGTGTGTGTGTGTGTGTGTGTGTGTGTGTGTTTATTGCAGGCCGATATTGAGCACAGAATAAAACTATTATTCGTTATTCGTTAGATCGGTAACATTTATTCGAATCTGTGTGAGCCCATATTTACGTCCGTTCATAAATGTAGGACTGGCGTTACCTGGAATTATAACTCACTTATTAATTACACCCTCTCACCCTCATGGAAGTCGCTTGCATGTTCTAGGTAAAATCCCAGGCGATCGTATGATTTCGTGACAGTTACCGGTAAGGGCAA
>NC_061853.1:282723-297723 GCF_019202785.1 Penaeus chinensis | reverse complement strand
TTTACAGCAGATCAGACCGTCTGACATAAAAATTTGTCTTTGTTTTAACAATACTGTAAGTTGGCGACACAGAAGAAGCCTGTAGAAACCAAATCCTTAAACTAAAATTTTGTGACGGCAAAGTATCTCGCAGATTTCTATTCCTCCGATTTCCCTACAAAGGGAAGCCGAAAAATTATGAAATCCGTTGATTATTTTCTTCTTTTTTCTCTTCTGGTTACCATCGGAGCGAAATCCGTTGGCTGGCTGAGGTTACTTATGAAAGAGAAGTGAAAACAGAGCGAGAAAAAATACGTTTAAAAATGAAAGAGGAGAGGTACGCGAGAAGTAAAAGGGGAGGCTTCAGGGTGTTTCCTTATCGAATTCCGAGAAGACCTCCTTCAGGTGCATGAGAGCCGCGTCGTACTCCCTGACGATGACGGCGTCCCGCATATTCCTGCTCGACTCCCCCTCGAGGTCCCGGTACTCTTCGCCCATGATCTCCTTCGTGACGGAGACGCTAGGCGACAGGTTGCGGTGTGCCATGGCATAGTGCAGCTGGCACAGGATGGACACGATGTGGTTCTCTATGATGCGGAACTGCTGCAGGAACGAGCCCTGGTACAGAGCCTGGTCGAGCGTGACCTGTTCGATGCCCACGGCGAGGCGCTGCATCATCTCGTAGGCCTCCTGCAGCTGCTCGTCGAAGTCCAGGGCGGCTTTGTTGATCGCCGGGATCGACTTGATGAAGTGCACGGCGATGCCGTCGGTGTGGACGTCCCTGAGCTCCTCCCAGCCCATTTGCAACACGTCTCTACTCTGCGGCGGAAAAAGCAAGAAACATTAGGGTCAGTTTCATTGACGGCGCCTCGCTCATCGAGGTCGTTCATATAGCTTCAGCGGAGTTTTCGTTTGCAAGGGAATCATATTCAGATGGGTTTCTCAAAGGCAGCTATTTGCAAAATACGGGGAGAGCATTATATTACTCTCTGGACGATCAGAATAGCTTTACATAATGGTAATTGGATGATCTTAACACAATACTCAGAGAGGACAAGAAATCCCATTACTTATTTCACGCATATCCATTTCGTAATCGAGTCCCACATATACATTTCGCAATCACAATCTATTTTCGACGACCGGGAGATCACAATTCCGCGAGGAACGAGCAATGCATAATTAAATAAATTAAGAGATATATAAATAAATGAACATATCAACTTCAACCCACGTACCACAAAGCTAAAGAATTATCTGAAACTTAATAGAAATGTGAAAAAGACGATTGAATTTTTACGAAGGCGAGGTATTGAGTGAAGCAACAAGTCAGCTCCGACAAGCAATCTTGCCGGGCATATGAGCTCTCCGTCCCACCTACGACGGGAAATGCGATCCTGGGCTCATACAGACGACACGCCGCGGGAACCAGAGAATGGGAGACGCTTTCTGCCACTCGCGTCCCTTCCTCTCTTCCTTCCTTCCCTAACTCTTTTTTCCCTCCTACCCTTGCCTCCTTCTTCCCCCTTTTTTTTCCTTTACAATTCTCTCCTTTTCTCTTTCCGCGACCACTTCTCCTCCTCCTCTTCCTCCTCCACCTCTGATTTTACCGCTTCCCTTTTCTTTCCCGTCGTACTCTACCCTGAGAGATCATCGAGAAAACCTCTACTGGATTAAAGGAGAGAGCGCGTCTGGGACGCGGGAGGCAGCCTGCGGCGCGGCGGCGGCTGCGGCAGATGGGTCACATGCCAGGCGAGCCTCCGCCGCCGCCGGGTACGGGGGCAGGGCAACAGGTCGCATCATCACGTGGCCGACTCGCCGCTGTTTTGGTCAAGCGAGAAGCTCCGTCGCCGCGCGGATCCTTCGCCCGCGATTCCTTACCGACGCACGCACGCACCCACGCACATGTACATGTAAGCAAGCACGGACGGACGTACACGCACACAGAGACATGCACGCGCACACAGGTGGCAGAGCAAGACCATATGACAACTCCATCTGTCACAACTTGCCATGTAAACTACCCTTTCTGTCAAAACGAGTTCTCCCCCTTCCCGCCCCCCCTTAGCCCCCTCTCCCTCTCTGTCGTGCAGGCGTGAGTCCCCATGGCAATTTCTTGCCATATGGCGAGCAAGGCCTCACGCACGTCCAAGGGCATATGGCCCATGCCCTAAAGGTCAGGGCAAGACGAGGTTGTCATAATGCACAAATCTGACGTAAAGTTTTTTTTTACAGTTACTGGTAACAGGATTACAAGAATATTGTTTTACTCTTGTTCAATGCATTTTTAGTAACAGGGTGCGTAGTTATGAAATTAAACATCATAAAAACGTGTGCAAACAGTAAAAACGGATCTGGCAAAATGTCCCGTTCTTCACCTTGAACGCATTAAAAATGGCCGGGTTCACTCACAAGACCTACGTTCATTATCAGTTAAGATAATTTCGGCATGAGCTGAGGGCGCGTGGTACTTGATAAGAGGGCAGAGGTGAGCGAGTCTTCACCCCCGGCCCTTCCCTCCCTCCCTCTTTCCCCCGGTGCTTACCTCCCACTATCTACCCCCACCACCCCCACCCCGCCTGTCCCCCACCAGTGCAACCTCCTTCTGGACTCAAACGCGGCGAAAACATACCCTAGATTTTTCAGCGACAGAAAAAAACGAAAGCACGGGAGAAAAAAAATCCTTCTTAACACAAGGAGATTCCCCCCTCTATTACCAGCACGAGCGTTGGGTATTCCATAGCAACAGATCTATGTTACTTAGATTACGAAAGGTCCGATCCAAAAATAAAAAACAGGTTTTTGGGAGATCTAGGAAGAAGACTCGGTAATGGGCATGAAGACAGGGTGCGTGCTGGGGAGGCGTGCCCACTCCTCAAGATTGTGCCTCCGCGACTCCAAGACAGCACTCGGGATGAAGAGTTTAGGATCTCGAATAGCAGTGATGAACAGGCAATGAAATATCTGCCAGGCGATCCGCGGTCTGGTAGCGAGTGTGCATTGTCAGAGGATAATGTATTCTCGCCGTTTAATAACATGTTAACTAAAACAAATAGCGCATTTGCATATGACTCGGCCCTCTCATCCATCAGTGCCATTAGAGATGCTCGGAGACGGAGGTATGGGTGGCGAACTTTGCACTGCAGGCGGTAATGGTTAAGATAAACTCAACCGCGTGTTATTTGCAAAAGTGATTCGCACGCGTGTGTTAGCGGCGGCGAAAACACAGGCTGGGCCATGAGTGTGTAAGTGTGTGTGTGTGAGTGAGCTAGTGAGTGTGTGAGAGTGTGCGAGTGAGTTAATCAGTAAACGAACGAGTGTGTGCGTGTGCGTGTGTGTACAGAGAGGCGTGTGGAGCCAGGTCTGCCGGTCGACGTTGGTCCGGTGATGCAACAATGATCGCTTCGGAAATTCCCCGGCTCTGTAAGCAACTTCCGGTCGTGAGCGTCTGTCTGTCACCAACCCAACATGACACTCGCAAGATCGCGTCCTCCTTTCCCGTTAACGGTGTACGGGAGGTCTTTTCTGTAGGAAGGAGGGAAGGAGGGAAGGAGGGAAGGAGGGAGAGAGGGAAGGGGTGGGGATGGTGGGTGAGTGGGGGGTTAAGGACCTCGCAGCAGGACTTCCAGAGGAGCTCGCCTGCTTGCTGTGTCACGCCGACGCGGTGCCTGGCGAAGGGGCGTCCGTGAGTGGGTAAGATGACGTATAAAGATCACCTTCGTCGGGATTTTCCAAAGTGGGCGTCTATTGGTCCGTGACATGATGGCGCTACAGCAAAGACCCACCCACCTTCCCTCCCGTTCCCTCCTATTTTCCCTCTCTTCTCTCTTGCCTTTCTCTCCATATCTTTGTTTCTCCTTTCCCTGTCCTCACTCTCACGCTCACCCTCGTCCTCGCGCTGCCCTTCCCTTCCCCAGACGGACCTCACGCTACTCTCACGCTCCTCATGCTGACCTAAACCCTAAAGTATGACACCTTCTGAACCTTCCACCTTGGTCGATCACCCTCACTAAAATTACACACGAAGAGGGGAAATCAAGAAATCAAAGCGCGTCCTTGCTTTCGCCGAGTCAATATTGCAGTGCTTTGAGGGAACTGTACATATCGCGCCTGTTATAGGGATACAGTAAAAATATTGGGAATTCCCATGTGCGAGTGTGGTTACACCGTTGTCAGCTCGGCCAACAGGCGAGCGCGGCCACGAGTGCGCGGGACCCTCGAGGGCCTCGCGCCCCCGCCGCCTCCTCCTCCTCCTTTTCCTTCGCGAATCCTGATACCTGCGCTCTCGAGTCTCACCTCTCGTCGTTTTTGATTCATCATCGTATAAAAAAAAAGTAAATTCTACGTTCTTCTCTGCTTTTTCTGAGAATCTCGAAAGCTTTTCTCGCCTCGCGGTCACGTGACTCATTTCTGCAGCCAGAGGAAACCCCGACCTTATGGCGTGACACCTGACGGCCGACTTTCGCCTGGCGAGAAGTATATCCGCCTCGGCGGCCGCATGACGTCATAACTCACGGATTCTCTCGCCCTCCGGAAACAGTAGGATATATTGTATATAAACATGCCGAAACGAATTCTATACAATAGCTATGTAATTATAGACATTCGCACATCATATAACCGACAGTCGCGTACGCTTACAGCAGGTCCACAGGCTGGCGGAGGGCGAGCAAGCGCACGTGGAGCATTCCTCCCAAGAAAACGGCTTGAGAAGAAGGGACTTTTCGAAAGCGAAAGAAACAGAGACAGAGAGAGAGAGAGAGCGAGACAGAAAGAAATAAGGAGGCGTGGTAGAACCTGGGACCAGTAACTCTGCTGGGGACCCACAGGAGGAGAGCCACGGGGGGAGGGGGAGGGAAGCGGCCGGACCACAATCTCCGGAAACTCTCCAGCTTATGGCATGCGGAGGGGGTGGGAAAGGGCGGTGGGGGGGGGGGGGGGGGGAGGAAGAACATAGCAGTGATGAATTTTGTGCTCTATGGGGCTAATCCGGATTCTTTTAGTTATGTACACCTTATGTACCCCTACGTCAGCTGTTTTTTCTTTGTTAGTGTAATTGAATTCTTAGCATTAGCGAATATTTTCTCATTAGGGATCACGGGACACAATCTCGGATCGGAAGAAGACGGAAAGGAGAATTTCCCTCAGGAAGGAAACACACTTTTCACAGCTTCATTCAAAGGCTGTACAGCCGGCAATTAGCTTCGGTTAAAGTCCTATTATAACGCTGGAAACACTGATTACGTCGGCTCTACCGTTGAATAACATGGTCATTATCTATCATCCTGTTCTCTCATCTAATCATTTATCCGGCTGGAAATGTCATCTGATAACCGTATAAACATCGACAAAACGATGACATCACAGCATTGTTTACATTCCTTACCTATGTCTACACCTGGTCTTAGCCCCTCCCACTTCGGCAATTCGGGGACTGGATTGGCTCACCGTTTCTATGACGTACGGATGACGCAATTTTTATATGACGTAACTGATTAGTTGAATTCAATTTTAGAAAGTGACATAAGGTACGCAAGATTCTCGAAAATTCTGCGTTATCACGAATGAACTTTAGGGTTATACTTTTTTTTAGGATGAAGGTGAGGCTATAAATATGAGACAGCGATAAGAATAGATGTAGAATTTTGTTCGGAAGTTTTCATCTCACCTGCTTATCATTATTTCTTAAATTTCTTGAGATATATCTTAGGTTGCGCGGCCATTTGTATCTTAAGTGTCCTGTGATTCACCTAGAGTAAACTATAGGATTTTTACGTGACCAAAAGTATTCAATTCATGACTAAGCGTTGGGGGTGTGAGTGATGGGAAAGGAGAGGGAGAGAGAGAATAAGGGAGACTGGAGAAAGAGTGGGAAGAAAAGAGGAAGAAAGAGGGAGAGAAGACAGAGAATAAGACGAGATAAATAGACAGACTGACTGACAGACAGGTAGACAGATAGACAGATAGAGAAAGAGAGAAGAGAGGGAGATTGCTCCTGTGTGATACTACCATTTCTTCCTAAGGCCCTAAACATACACCAGATATCACGAACTTATCCATACATAACGCCCACCCACCCAAAAAGGGAGAGAATAACAACAAAAGAGGTTCTCAAATATATGAATAAAAGAGAACTGGGCACGACAACGAACCAAGTGAAATGGGACTATGAATATTCGATAGTTCTAAGAAAGGCCTAATTCTTTTCCATCATGTGGAGGTTTTATCTTTAGAGAAACAGCTGTAGCTTTGGGCTAAGGTTTGGTAAGCTTTTTGAAAATAATAGCTGGGGAATTTCGGATCTGTTTTGTCTTTATTTCTGAACCTACCTTGTGATTGAAAGCATTTGCACTTAAACTAACATTACATAGAATGTAAGGAAATCTATAGACAGATATAGAACGGATATAACAAGATAGAAGGAAGTGACTCGTCTGGAATAAGGAGGAATAATAGCGAATGAATAGGTCTAAGTTATGCATGTATGGAAATAGGGAGATTATTTACTTCCTCTGACTTCCCGCACTACATTCAAATCTCGGGCCATATCATTTCACACCTACCGAGGCATCCTAAATTTGTACATAACGTGTGCTAAAGAATAATCCCTTATCGCGACGGCATGCAGAGAACGCATGTTTATCTTATCATTAGTACAACACAGAAATACTTTAGACGGACTCTCGGCGTCGTCACCGTTACACGCTGATCGGAAAGGCAACGTGTTCTGGCGTGTGCGTGTGTGCGCGCGTGCCTATGGGTTCTGCGTGTCTCAGCGTGTATTGATAAATCTATTTTTCCAGCTGCCTCAATAACCCGTTGAAAAGCTGTGGCAGGGGCCGAGCGAGCCGCTATCTCTGCGTCTCAGACAGGACAACAAGACACGGGGCCGCCGATATCAAGTGTTATCACATTTCCGACCGCGGGATGAGTCACGCTGACGAGATATCTGCGCTATACTTCCGGATGGAGGCGGCGGCGAGGGCCAAGATGTGCTTCCGACGGTCAACATCTCATTAACAACTCATTAAGGATTGTGATTACTCTCCCCGTAGTGCAAATGATTAATTTGAAAATACTGCCATCTCAAAGCAATTCCAAAAATTTAATAAGACTGATGACTGACTGATAGGACTGATAGTGAGATCTGTGCGTCTACTTACAAAGTTGTTCTTGAACTGGCCCATGTAGCTGATCGCCTTGGCCACCGCAAGGAGTATCTCGTAGCTGAGCGTTTGCTGAGTGTTGCTGGAGACATGCATCAGGTTGGTGCATGGCTTCGACCAGTGGGCGGTGGAGCGGCGGGACCTGCTGCTTCCCGCGTCGTCAGGTTGGTCCTCCATCGTGGTTTGTCTGCTGCTGCTCCTACTTCTGCTGTTCCTAAGAACTGGAGGAGCTGCTCGTCCGCGGATCTTAGGGTGTGCTGGGAAGACTGTTCTACGGCTTTCTGCACTTCAAGCAAGAGCTCCACCCCCAGGGCAGTGTCTGCGGATTCTACTGCTGCTTCTGCTGCCGCCGCTGCCGCTGCTGCTGCTGCTGCTGCTGACGCTCTGTGGTGTGAGGTCCTTCTGCTTCTGACGGGGTTGGCTGATACTGGACTCACCACAAGCAGCAATAGGAGCCACACTCGAGCCCAACCTGCAAGACAAGGTTGCTTTAGTCCTTTGCTTTCGGGACGATGTTTGTCTCGCTGGAAACGGTATCAGTACACTACTGTAATAACAGATGCAGGTGGAGCGCCCTCAAGGGGGGGGGGGGTGAGATAGAAATCCGCCTTTATTATTACTGGTCGCCAGATTATATGATATAGAAAAGGCTCAGGTAACAAAATCATGTCTGGCTTAAGCGTCCCTTTCCACTTGTTTAGAGAAAGAAATAAAAGTACTCAACAGCATTAAGCTTTACGCATTTTTAATGTGTTATCATAATAACATATAGGTCAGCTACGTATAAAATAAATCTAACTACAAGATGAAGAAGAAGAAGAAGAAGAAGAAGAAGAAGAAGAAGAAGAAGAAGAAGAAGAAGAAGAAGAAGAAGAAGAAGAAGAAGAAGAAGAAGAAGAAGAAGAAGAAGAAGAAGAAGAAGAAGAAGAAGAAGAAGAAGAAGAAGAAGAAGAAGAAGAAGAAGAAGAAGAAGAAGAAGAAGAAGAAGAAGAAGAAGAAGAAGAAGAAGAAGAAGAAGAAGAAGAAGAAGAAGAAGAAGAAGAAGAAGAAGAAGAAGAAGAAGAAGAAGAAGAAGAAGAAGAAGAAGAAGAAGAAGAAGAAGAAGAAGAAGAAGAAGAAGAAGAAGAAGAAGAAGAAGAAGAAGAAGAAGAAGAAGAAGAAGAAGAAGAAGAAGAAGAAGAAGAAGAAGAAGAAGAAGAAGAAGAAGAAGAAGAAGAAGAAGAAGAAGAAGAAGAAGAAGAAGAAGAAGAAGAAGAAGAAGAAGAAGAAGAAGAAGAAGAAGAAGAAGAAGAAGAAGAAGAAGAAGAAGAAGAAGAAGAAGAAGAAGAAGAAGAAGAAGAAGAAGAAGAAGAAGAAGAAGAAGAAGAAGAAGAAGAAGAAGAAGAAGAAGAAGAAGAAGAAGAAGAAGAAGAAGAAGAAGAAGAAGAAGAAGAAGAAGAAGAAGAAGAAGAAGAAGAAGAAGAAGAAGAAGAAGAAGAAGAAGAAGAAGAAGAAGAAGAAGAAGAAGAAGAAGAAGAAGAAGAAGAAGAAGAAGAAGAAGAAGAAGAAGAAGAAGAAGAAGAAGAAGAAGAAGAAGAAGAAGAAGAAGAAGAAGAAGAAGAAGAAGAAGAAGAAGAAGAAGAAGAAGAAGAAGAAGAAGAAGAAGAAGAAGAAGAAGAAGAAGAAGAAGAAGAAGAAGAAGAAGAAGAAGAAGAAGAAGAAGAAGAAGAAGAAGAAGAAGAAGAAGAAGAAGAAGAAGAAGAAGAAGAAGAAGAAGAAGAAGAAGAAGAAGAAGAAGAAGAAGAAGAAGAAGAAGAAGAAGAAGAAGAAGAAGAAGAAGAAGAAGAAGAAGAAGAAGAAGAAGAAGAAGAAGAAGAAGAAGAAGAAGAAGAAGAAGAAGAAGAAGAAGAAGAAGAAGAAGAAGAAGAAGAAGAAGAAGAAGAAGAAGAAGAAGAAGAAGAAAAAGAAAGAAAGAAACAAATATGAAGGCAAAATCAAATCAAAGTGAATAAACAGACAGACAGCAGCAGAGTGCAAGATCCCACGGGAAGGTAGCGTGGCAGACGGTACCAAGAATGAGTCAGAGCGGAGTTATAAGTTATCTTGGCTCGAAACATCAGTTTAAGCTGTCCCGAACTTAGAGTATTGGGGTCTGACCGTCCGAGCTGTTACAGGAAGCCTTCATGACTAATTTCTTTTTATTATGGGCATTTAAGTTGCACTTTTGAGGTTTGCAGCTATACTATGCTTAGGAAGATGAGCGCACGTGCTGTATGAGGAATAATTATCAATGTTACATGAAACTTCTTTGTCTTACATGCATACACGCGCGAGCAGACGTGCACGCAAACACACGTACAAAAACACAAACATGCATGCCAACACACACGTACGCAGGCATGCACACAACGACACGCAATGACACACGCATACATCCTCACAACGCGGCGTGAGAAGAGAGCAAACAGACTCCTCCGGCCGCTAAACTCCTCCCACTCTGTTCCGACTTGGTGACCGGTAATGCCAGAAATGCCCAGATGCCCTCCTTTGCCCTTCTACCCTTCTCTAACAGCGCCTTACCCTTGAGTGCCCTTCCGACACGCTCTCGCTCATTTGCTGTCTGGAAGAATGTGCCCGCGCGTGTGTACGTGCGTATGTGTGTGTGTCTGTGTGGGTATTTTGCATATTAGCTCTTACGCTTAATGTCTGTGTTAGTGCGAGTTGATATACGTGTATACATATTACAATATATATTCCGAACATATTGTATCTATTATATTCAGCATATATATATATCCATGATGTTACAGATGATAGGAGAAAGAGAGATAAAAGAAAACACACAAACGCACGCACACATCCACACGCTCATAGTATTTTTTCGGTCATAGTGCGAGCCGAGAGGAGAGCAGAAGAGGAGGAGGAGGGGAGGGGAAGGGAGAGGAGGGGAGGGGAAGGGAGAGGAGGAGGATAGCGAGAGTCGGGAGGAGGGGGAGGGAAGAGGGACAGGAGAAGAGGAGGGTGGGCGGGGTGAGGCTGGGAGATGAGTTGGGACGGGAGGAGTGGGGTTGGGGTGGAGAGGGAGGGGAGGAGGGGGGGTGGGGTGGGGTGGATGCTCACCGGGTTCCCCTCAACATAACACCACTGTTCCTTCTGAAACCCGATTGCGTCATCTGGTCTACATTATCTCCTTAAGTAATTTATGCATTGGCGGTGCATTTCCGACCCGAAATCACGTGGGTTTTCGCAGCGGAGGCCGGACCCTATCACAATGGGGCGATGGACGCTCGAAATTGAAGGGTGAACTGTTTGAATTATTGGCCGCGAGAGGAAATTGGGTGGTTTTAACGAGCGCATTCCCAGATAATAAAACTCTGATCCCTGATGGAATTATATCTGGTGTGTTGATCACTTATACTTGCGCGCATTTTTCGGTTTTGCGTTTGACGGGTGGACACTGGTGTGCGTGTGTGCGTGTGCGTGTGTGTGTGTGTGTGTGTGTGTGTGTGTGTGTGTGTGTGTGTGTGTGTGTGTGTGTGTGTGTGTGTGTGTGTGTGTGTGTGTGTGTGTGTGTGCTCTCTCTCTCAGCTAGCCACCAAAATGCACACAAACATCATTCTTTGTCCTCTTCCAAACCCGTAATAACAATTTGCAACAATCACTCCGATACCAATGCACACAATTAGGCATGAAGAGCGCCACCGCACTCACCCTCGACCGCAATGCCCACACTGAGAGATGATATAACCGCGCAAGGCATGAGATAATGAGAACGTAATTGCGTCAGACAGCGGTCAGAAGTACCACCTTGTGTATGTGTTGTCTCGTCCCCCGTTTCTCTCCGACACCATGCATACACCAGAACAGCAGTCAGGCAGGTCACCTTGACTAAAAATGTTAAATATATGGGCCGCAAAAGCTACAATGGAGGGTCGGGCATAAAAAAGGGAAAGATTAAAAAAAATAGTAAAAAAGGGTTACTCTGTGAGTATAATAACTACGTTAGAGTCTGTCAATCAAGAATTTTGATACAGGTTATTATTACAGACTACTGGAGACCATGCGTTAAGTTTAGTCATTATTTTCGCGTATAAAACGCCTATGCGCTTCAACTATGTACATACAAAACATAACCGCACATACAACTCCATTTTTCTCTCCAGTCCAGCATGCCCGCTCGGAGACTCTAGATAGACGTTCAAAAGCGTCTCTCCACTTAAGACAAATTACGTGTCCTGCACAGTTTTCTCCCATCAGTGTTTAAGTCTGGTATCTACATGGGGACGTTTCTGACGGGCCAGAAGATTCTCTCTCTCTCTCTCTCTCTCTCTCTCTCTCTCTCTCTCTCTCTCTCTCTCTCTCTCTCTCTCTCTCTCTCTCTCTCTCTCTCTCATCATAACTGAAGAGCACAATGCAAGGGCGTCTCACCCATCTTTGTCATCCCATTTCATCTTCGGCACATGTCATTAATCTCTGGGCTCTGGCCTGCATATCGACCTCCTCGCAAGACGAGAGAGAGAGAGAGAGAGAGAGAGAGAGAGAGAGAGAGAGAGAGAGAGAGAGAGAGAGAGAGAGAGAGAGAGAGAGAGAGAGAGAGAGACTAAAACGTTTGATTGATAAGACGTCCCGAAGTATACAATCTGATGTGGCTTAATTCCACACACCTTATCTCTAAGGCAGAACTTCGGGGAAAATAAAGAAGGAAAAGCTTTTCTTTCTCTCTTTTATGTCACACGTATAAAACTGAGTTTGCAAGTATTTAATTTCGAGGGAATATTAGCCGTAAGAAGTTAATGTAGTGGAACATTGTCGTGTGCGATGGAACAATTCGCGTTCCACGTGAAGGCTGTTCCGTTCCTTGCCTAAACTCCTTCGCTTATGTGTTCCTGTTTTATCTAATGACTTAATTACTTAAGATATACACCCAAATCTCATTTAAATATCGAGCTCTTCATGACTAACGCAATTACGTTAACCCCGCATGAGTGTTTTCCTGTGCCATGTGTATCTCCAAGAATGTACAGGAAGGAAGTGCTATCCCTGTCTGTTTTTTTCCCTGCCTGCAGCTGAGACGTCACTTGTATAAATGACAATAACAACATATTCATCCTTCATGCATCTACAAACGTGAATAAAATAAATAAACAAGATTATGCCACAGACACTTAACTACAGCAAGAGAGCGATTGAGATGAGGCGTCTGTTATCTACGTATGACATGTGCCGGCCGCCCTGACTCCGCCTTGCTCATACCTGTCCCTCACAGAGAAACGTTTATAGGCAACATCGCACACTCGCTTTTCGTCACTCACTTCGATTTATGGATTTCTGTTGGCTTTTTGATGCGATGGTCTTCCTTTTGCGATCATTATTTGCTGATACATGCCTAATGTTTGTATTTATGAATTTACATACATGTATACGTAGACAAGTATATTGATACATAAATACATACATACATACATGCAAGTATATATATCTATACATATTATACACCTTACTGAATGCATTTCAACATCAAAACACTAAAAAGCAAGACAATCTGAGGCTTTCCCGAGCAAGAAGCATGTTTTCCTAAAATGAATAGAGAGTGACTTCAAGACATCGCACCGCTTCGTATATCTGCGAAATGAACAGCAAATTGTGATCTGATATTACGACTACTATATAATTGTACTTACCAATAGATTTCCGTAGCAAAGATTTGTTTCTGTAATTTGAGGTAGACACATTTCTCGAACACACATGTGCAACCAGAGATGTGTTGGCGCGAACACACATATTGTCATAGGCACTCATTTCTACGATTTCACTTATAATATACTTTTTCATTAAATACACAAC
Source organism: Penaeus chinensis (assembly GCF_019202785.1). Taxonomy (NCBI): domain Eukaryota; kingdom Metazoa; phylum Arthropoda; class Malacostraca; order Decapoda; family Penaeidae; genus Penaeus; species Penaeus chinensis. Next base: position 284,755 of record NC_061853.1, on the reverse strand, counting down.
ACAGTGAGCCACTCAGAATTTGGCTTCACAATATTCCTCCCTCAGTGCTGTCTAGACTCACTATCGAATAGGCTTGTTGTGACTTGAGCTGTGTCTCTGTCATGTATTTAAACCTAGCTTGCGCATGACGTCACATGCGCGCGCCGCTCTGGGGGCGGGGCTTCTTCATTCATAGAGTGGGGGCTGCAATTTACTACAGGTCATCTCGACGTGTCCCTCTGGTGTCGAAATGAGGATTCCCAAGATTTACTAATGTAATTCTGACATTCCTACTAATGCAGTCAGGCTGCTTTCCACCTTAAAGGATTCAGTTATTTTCTCTGGCAACATATGGCGCACCCTGGCCACTAGAGCTCGGGACGAACTCACTTGCAGTACAGTTGCAAGAGAGACACCGTGAGGGTGAACTCATGCTCTCCAGAGGCGGACTGTACCATTGTTCATTTCACACGCGGTCGCTTTTCAAAACTTGGGAGTGTTCAGCTTCACCCATTGCATCACCTACCTTCAATACTACACAAATTTAGCCAAAAACACGAAACGGATTCCAACGTCACTTTTTATCGGGAGTCATCTTGGGAAGTTGATAAGCGAAATGTAGCTGATAGTGAACATAAATACCTTAGATTTTGTTTTCCATTTCAGCTCTACACGTTCCAACATGACCATACATGGCCGTACGTGTGACTACGTTCGCCCATACATCCTCTACTATAGTCACGTGGTTTGTAGTTTGAAACCCACATTTTAGTAGTTAATTCATTTTCTCAAGAACGGTTCATTAATACATTTTATAACATACAACTAAATAATCCCGCGATAAAAACATGTAATACTTATTATCTTCATCTGTTATATAACTTAGAATCTCATCGCATTTGGAGCTTGCCATAATTAGACATTGTAGAAAAGGATTTTACATAAAACGTTTCTCGAAACGAATAAACGAAACAAAATTAAAAACTGTTCAGTTCAGAGACGGTGGAAATATCCCGTAGAGTTGGAGTTGGAGGGGGGGGTGGAGGGGAGGGAGAGAGGGAGAGAAGGAGGGAGGGAGGGAGGGAAGGAGGGAGGGAGGGAGGGATGAGGAGAAGGGTGAGGAGGTGGAAAAGGAGAAGGGTGAGGAGGTGGAAAAGGAGGAGGAAGAGGAGGAGGGGGAGGAGGGGCAGGAGGAGGAGGAGGAGGAGGAGGAGGAGGAGGAGGAGGAGGAGGAGGAGGAGGAGGAGGAGGAGGAGGAGGAGGAGGAGGAGGATATAGCGGGGACGGAGGAAGAGGAGGATGAGGAGGAGGAAGAGGAAGAGAAAGAGAAGGAGGAGGAGGAGCCGCGGTAGGAGTGGGAGGGTGATGGGCTTCACCACCTGCCTTAGCTTTCGTTATCAACTTTCGCCTCGCCCTTCCAAAGCTCGTAAGGCTTTCATACTCGCGCACTTTTCCGCCTCGCCCTCGTCTCCCGCTCCACTCTCCCTTTCTTTACTCTACGCAAGCAATCTCTCACGACCATTCTTGGCGATTTTTACCCTCCGCGATGTATCCTAATCATGCGCGCTGGATTAGATTCTTACCCTTTCCCTCAATCATGCCATCACCCTTAGTGTTCCTACCCTATTATACCCTTAACCGTGAGTGCCTATCACACTTCACTCTCAAATTCTCCAGTGCATCGTCTTTGAGTCTTTATCCCTGCATACTTCTGTCTGGAGTCCCTTATTATTTGTATCATTAGATGTATGTGCTTATAGGTGTGTGTGTGTGTGCAAGTGTGAACACGTCCGAAAATAATAATTGATAATGGTGATAATTATGATAATGAAAAAATAATAATTTTGGAAACGATACTGATGATGATAATGAAATTAGTAATAAAATGATACATTCAATCAAGTCTTTGAAATATTTCAAATCTTCTGTTACGTTATTGTTTTTGTATAAGTGAAAATTATATGAAATCGAAACTTCATTTGCATTAGGATGTGCATCTTTTAAAGTAGTTTCAGAACGCGTGAGAAAGACAGCCTGTGTATGTACGTGTATA
>NC_061853.1:183417-185917 GCF_019202785.1 Penaeus chinensis | reverse complement strand
AAAATTAAATCCCTTCCTCTTTAACTTCCCAGCAAGTAATCACGCGAAACACCCTTTTTTTTTCAGCCTCTTTCACCTTATCTTCCCCCTTTGCAATCACAGTAATTGCCTTCCTATTTCTGCGGAATGCCACTCTCGCGCCACCATGCAGGGCATTTGCAATCAACTCGATTTCATTTCTATTCTATCTTTAGTGTCATTATCATTATAGCTTTTATCATAGTTAAATCTATTGATATTCTTAATTGCATTATCACCATTAAAATAACACTTTATTATTACTATCACTATCATTATCATACCATTTCCATCATTGTTGTCATTATCATCACTGTTATTATCATCACTACAACTACTACTACTACTCCTACTACTCCTACTACTACTACTAGTAGTAGTAGTAGTAGTACTGTTGCTGCTGTTGCTGCCTCTTTTGCTACTACTATTACTACTATTTCTACTACTACTACTTCTACTACTACTACTACTACTAATAATAATAATAATAATAGTAATAATAATAACAATAATAATATAAATAGTAGTAATAATAACAATAATGATAATAATAATAATAATGATGATGATAATGAGGAGAATAATAAGAAGAAGAAGAAGAAGAAGAAAAAGAAGAGTAATGACAATATTATGAATAATAATTATGATAATACTGATAATGATGTTAACATCAACAATAATAACAACAAAACAACAGCAACAACAACAAAACAACAACAACAATAATAATAATGACAATGATAACGGTAATGATAATTATAATAATGATAATAATATCAATAAAATAATAATTCATATCATTATTATCATTACAATAATAATAACTAATAATTCCAATAATCATAGTAATAATAGCAATAACATCATGTATCTACGAACAAAATTCGACTAATCTTCCATTTTCCTGTGGCTCTTTCCTACACAAATAAGTGAAACACCACAAGGAAAATAGGGGCGATAATTACGGAGGCGACACACTGAAAACGAAGTCACGTGACGTCACTTGGTAAACTTTTCCTTCTCTTTTCCTTAAAAAAAATATTTACACCGATCTGGATCCCTTTTCCTCCCTCTTCTGTGTAAAGCGTCCGGTTCTTACATTACAAAAACACAGCAAAGCCATAAACGTGTATCAGTAAAAGTAGTATATGACAATAATCATCATCCTCATCATTATCTTTATAACAATAACGATGATGATGATGATGATGATGATGATGATGATGATGATGATGATGATGATGTGATGATGATGATATGATGATGATTTGATAATGATAATGATAATGATGATGATGATGATGATATGATGATGATATGATAATAATGATGATGATGATATGATAATTATAATGATGATGATGATGAGGAAATGATGATGATGAGGATAGCTATAAACGTGTATCAGTAAAAGTAGTATATGACAATAATCATCATCCTCATCATTATCTTTATAACAATAACGATGATGATGATGATGATGATGATGATGATGATGATGATGATGTGATGATGATGATATGATGATGATTTGATAATGATAATGATAATGATGATGATGATGATGATATGATGATGATATGATAATAATGATGATGATGATATGATAATGATAATGATGATGATGATGAGGAAATGATGATGATGAGGATAGCATAAACGTGTATCAATAAAAGTAGTATAGGACAATAATAATAATCATCCTCATCATTATCTTTATAACAATAATGATGATGATGATGATGATGATGATGATGATGATGATATTATGATAATGATAATGATAATGATAATGACAATGATAATGGTGATAACAATAAGAACAGCAACAACAACACCGACCAAGACAAGAAAACAACAACAATAATAACCATTCCGACACGAACAACTAACAGCTACGGCAACAATTTCACCTCGTAACGCCCCTACCCCTTACCCCCCCTACCCCCCCACCGCCCCACCCCCCCACCCAAAAAGATAAAAAAAAAATACAGCAAACACCCAGAATAATTCGAAAACCGCAATATAAGCAAATACACCAAAACGGAAGCAGCGGAAACGGTATGCTAACAAACAGGGAAAATTCAAACGGATGCTTTGATTATGATCTATGGCGCGAGTCACAGATGAATGCCGTGGATTATAAAGCAGAGTGGGAGATTTTGTGACAGGGGGGAGGGAGAGGGACGGAGAGGAGAGAGGGAGGGAGGGGAGGGAGAGGGAGAGGGAGAGGGAGAGGGAAGGAGAAGGAGAGAGGGAGGGGGAGGGAGAGGAGAGAGGGAGGGAGGGAGGGAGGGGAGGGAGAGGGAGAGGGAGAGGGAGAGGGAGAGGGAGAGGGAGAGGGAGAGGGAGAGGAGAGAGGGAGGGAGGGAGAGGGAGAGAGAGGGAGAGGGAGGGAGGAGAGAGGAAGGGAGGAAAAGTAGGGAGAGGAGGAGTAGGGGGAGCGAGAGGGAGAGGAGAGAGGGAGAAGGATAGAGGGAGG
>NC_061853.1:170633-173317 GCF_019202785.1 Penaeus chinensis | reverse complement strand
GGAGGGAAAAGGAGAAAAGAAGAGAGAAGACCCGAGGAGGAGGAAAGAGAGAAAAGGAGAAAGAAGAGAAAAAAAGAGAGAGAGGAGAGAGAGAGAAGGATGAGAGAGAGGGGAGAAAGAGAGGGGGGGGAGAGGGGAAGAGAGAGAAGAAGAAAAGAAGAGAGAGGAGGGGAGAAAAGGAATGGCAAAATAAAAAAATAAAAACATTGGAGAAAACGACAAGAACACAAAAAGTGAAATTGAAGAGTCGGGGGAATAGAAGAAAGGAGGGAAAAAGAAGAGGAGGAGGAAGGGGAGGAAAGAAAAAGGCTTACTCTTATTAAAAGTTTACCTGTTATGGATAGGGCCCGGGAAGTATTACCTTTGTGTGTTTATTACGTGGCTTCTGCTGCCATTGCTTCCGTCTCCTTAATTTCTCTCTCTTCCTTACCTGTTCTATGGGGAAATATAATGAATTCTGTGCCTCTTATTCCGTAAGTTATTATTAGTTGACGCTAATATTGATAAGCATCAGTAGTTTTTTTTTTTTTGTGTGTGTGTGTGTGTGTTTTTGCTGTTGTTGTTTGATGTATTTTCATATGGCGGAGGGCGCATGATACTTGATATGCGTCAGAGTGCTCGAACGTATGCGTATCCACATATTCAAAACACGAACGTACACACAAACATTTTGTTTTTATTATTACTTATTTTTCCGTTACCTCCTCCAAGTGCGTTTCCTCCTCCTTACTCATCATTCAACCTCTTCCTCCTCTTCTGCCTCTGCCTACGCTTCCCTTCCCCCCTTTCCCACTCCCCTCTCCTTTCCCCCTCTTCTTTCTCCCCTCTCCTTTCCCCCTTTTCCTTCTCCCCTCTCCCTTCCCCCTTATCCCACTCCCCTTTCTTCTCCCTTCCCCCTTTTCCCACTCCGCGCTCTTGTCCCTTCCCCCTTTTCCCTCTCCCTTCTCCTTTCCCCCTTTTCCTTCTCCCCTCTCCCCTCCCCATTTTCCCTCTCCCTTCCCCCTTTTCCCTCTCCCCTCTCCCTTCCCCTTTCCCACTCCCCTCTCTTCTCCCTTCCCCTTTTCCTACTTCCCTCTCTTTTCATTCCTCCTTTCCCCTCTCCCTCCCCCTTTTCCCTCTTCTCCCTTCTCCTTTCCCCATTTCCCACCCCCGTCCCCTTCCCCCCTTCCCCCCCTTTTCCACTCCCCCTCCCCTTCCCCCCCCCTTTTCCCACCCCCTCTCTTTCCCCCTCCCCTTTCCCCCCCTTTCCCCCCTCCCCCTTTACCCTCTCCTTTCCCCCCTTTTCCCACTCTCCTCTCTTCTCCCCTCTCCTTTCCCCTGTTCCTTTTTCCCCTCTCTTTCCTCTCCTTTCCCCCTTTTTTCCCCCTTTTCCCCTTTTCCTTTCCCCCTTTTTCCCACTCCGCCCTCTTCTCCCTTCCCCCTTTCCCCTCCCCTCTCTTCTCCCCTCTCTTTTTCCCCCACTTCCCCCCCCCCTTTCCCCCTTTTCCCTCTCCCCCTCCCCTTCCCCCCTTTTCCCCCCCCCCCCCTTCCCCCCCCCCTTCCCCCCCTCCCCCACCCCTCTCCCTTCCCCCTTTCCCTCCCCTTCCCCCCTTTCCACCATCCCCTCTGTTCTCCCCTTTCCCTTCCCCCTTTTCCCTCTCCCTTCCCCCTTTCCCACTCCCCTCTGTTCTCCCCTCTCCCCGTCCCGAGCCGTGGGCCGCCGTGAGGGTGTCCGCACGTGTCTAAGTATGGCTAGCGTCCTTATCTCGTGAACCCTCATTATCTTGTCTCAAAGGAGGGGGGAAAATGTAATGCGATTATTTTATCTCAACATTTGAGTTTCAGCCGCTTTTCTCTATGTCTTTGTCTTTTGTTTTCTGTTCGTTTTTTCCCCTCTCTCTCTCTTTCTTTCTTTTTCTTTATATGTTTATTGATTTTTTTCGTTGCGGCTTGTTCTCTCTTTATGTTTTTTGATTGATTTACCTTGTTTACTCGCTCATTCACTCTTCCTTCTTTTTTCTCTATACCCCCTCCCCCCCCTCTCTCTCTCTTTCTCTCTCTCTCTCTCTCTCTCTCTCTCTCTCTCTCTCTCTCTCTCTCTCTCTCTCTCTCTCTCTCTCTCTCTCTCTCTCTCTCTCTCCTGTTCGTTTTTTACTTTTCTCTTTGTCTTTCTGCTTGTGCTTTTTTTTTTTTTTTTTAGTTTTTTCTTTTCTTTTTCGTTGTGTCTTGTTCTCTTTTTCTTTTTTTGTTTCATTTACCACGCTTACTCGCTCACAGACACTCACTCATTTTGTTTTTCACTAGACCCTCTCTCTCTCTCTCTCTCTCTCTCTCTCTCTCTCTCTCTCTCTCTCTCCTCTCTCTCTCTCTCTCTCTCTCTCTCTCTCTCTCTCTCTCTCTCTATCTCTATTATATATATATATATATATATATATATATATATATATATATATATATATATCGTTTTTCCTGTGAACTTCAAAATCTCCCTTTTCTCTCCTCCTTCCTCCTCCACCCCACACCGCTTCATATGCTCTGAAAGGGCGAGAACAATATCCAATGATGATAATATTGTGCTAGGGAAAGTCGGGGTCGTAATCACCCGAACACTTAATCAGCACTCGCATCACAATCCAACAGAACACAGCACAACACAACACAACATAACACAGCATAACAGCACAACACAACACAACTCAACATAG
>NC_061853.1:155633-158133 GCF_019202785.1 Penaeus chinensis | reverse complement strand
GCTTCTCTTTAGCTTTTGTATATACGTGTTTATTTACTATCAGTTTCGCATTTTTGCTGTGTTGTGTGTGTGTGTGTGTGTGTGTGTGTGTGTGTGTGTGTGTGTGTGTGTGTGTGTGTGTGTGTGTGTGTGTGTGTGTGTGCATGTGTGTGTGTGTGTGTGCATGTGTGTGTGAGAGAGAGAGAGAGAGAGAGAGAGAGAGAGAGAGAGAGAGAGAGAGAGAGAGAGAGAGAGAGAGAGAGAGAGAGAGAGAAAGAAAATGAGGAGAAAGATAGAGGGAAGGAGAGAAAGAAAGAAATGCTACATTTTCACATTCTCAGTTCACTTGTTACACATTTTTGTGTGTATGCGCACTCGTGTGTGTACGTGTAAACGCACATGTTTCATTCATGAAATGTTTAGCGCAGAGATACAACGTCCCTTCCGAAGTGAGTCATTCGGGAAAGGCAAATACGTCTCAGGATTTCATAGTGAGTTCGTATGCCAATGCCTCGTTGCTTCCCCAATTACGACTTCCACGGTTCGTTTTATGAATATGGAATGAACCTTGGTCGGTCTTGTCATTGTTATTGTTATTGTCACTTGGGGTCGTTGATGTAGCATCGGAGTTGCGCAGTGTTAACTTTTCTTTTACGTCTATTTAAGCAGATTATTGTTATTCTTATCGAGGAGTCAGTATGTATATATGAAGATGTAGGGGGGATTAAACGTTGATTTCTGTTTCTTGTTTCTGAATCTTTTAAAATGAGGATAAATGGTCTTACATTTTTTTTTTTTTTTTTTTTTTTTTTTCAAAGGACTCAGATACACATAAATACGTTTACGTACACAAACATGCACACACATAGCTACTATACCTTCACATTTATATACTCTCTCTCTCTCTCTTTCTTTCTTTCTTTCTTTCTTTCTCTCTCTCTCTCTCTCTCTCTCTCTCTCTCTCTCTCTCTCTCTCTCTCTCTCTCTCTCTCTCTCTCTCTCTCTCTCTCTCTCTCTCTCTCTCTCTCTCTTTCTCTCTCTCCCTCTCTCTCCCTCTTTCTCTATCTCTCCCCCCCCCTCTCCCTCTCTCTCTCTCTCTCTCTCTCTCTCTCTCTCTCTCTCTCTCTCTCTCTCTCTCTCTCTCTCTCTCTCTCTCTCTTTCTCTCTCTTTCTCTCTCTTTCTCTCTCTTTCTCCCTCCCTCCCTCCCTCCCTCCTTTCCTCCCTCCCTCCCTCCCTCCATTTGTGGCCTGTGTGCGTGTTTATGTGTATACGTGCTTGCACTCGGAAGCATGTGGTTGCTTTCCGATATGCAGTAATTGATCTGTCCATTCCCTCGCGGCAATAATGCGGGCGTTTCTTAATACCTGAGACGTATTATCTTTCGTTTGTCATAGATTTATCTGTATGAATATAGGGAAACATTGACGTTTATTCTGTACTGTTTATTTAGAACTGGTTTTGTGCTTACTTTGTCAGTGTATTCAGAGTACCTTACACAAAAGAAACACACACACACACACACACACACACACACACACACACACACACACACACACACACACACACACACACACACACAACACACACACACACACGCACGAAGGAAGAGGAGAGAGTAAATATTTTAATACATTCATGACATGTAGGTCTTTCACTCATCGTGCGACGAACTGGCCTCATATGTCATGCCGAAACTTGATTCCTTTGAAAGAGGATACATTATGACATCACGCCTTTACTTACGATGCATTGATTTCGTAATTCATTTATCAAGTCAATTTTATTGTTATTTTTGCTCGTGGTCGTTCATGTTATATTGGGACCATGGGCTAATTATTTTATTTGATATATATACATATATATATTAGCAAATGTGTGTGTGTGTGTGTGTGTGTGTGTGTGTGTGTGTGTGTGTGTGTGTGTGTGTGTGTTAAATGGTTCTTGCTGAGACGACTATATGAAGCACGAGAACGTAACAATTTTAGCAGGGACGGAGATAAACACCGGAACTTAATCTTTGATTCATTAGTTTTTTGTCACGGTCACTAAATTAGTCCTGAGATCTGTGTCCCAAGCGGTCGCCACAGACTCGTGTGTCTTGGGTGGCTGCGGGGCGATCCCCACTCGGACGGGAGCCGTGACTCGTGACACCGGCATGAAGGCAGGAGCGTCAAAGGCAAGGAATACACCGACTCTCCGACGTCACCTCGCTTACGTCACAAACACTCAAAACAAAGATATCACATGCCAATATACTAATATGTTAATTAGTATCACCCATTGATATATTTTTTTCACTACAACCTTTTTAACTGTTCCGTTTATATAATTATATAAACTGATTCATTTTTCCTTTTATCAAAATGAAAAAAAAAAGTTTAATTGATAATTTAATTACGAAATCCATGCATCGTAAGCAAAGGCTTGGTTGTCATACGAAACGATTTATCTGTGCTATAACGTATCCTCTTTCAAAGGAATTAGTTTCGTCGTACGAACTGCAATGAGTGAAAGACCTAA
>NC_061853.1:140633-145633 GCF_019202785.1 Penaeus chinensis | reverse complement strand
AAGAGATTATCTGTATTTTGATAAGGACACAAGCACAGACAGAAGTTGACCTAATACCTGGAAATCATTGCCAAATCACCCCCCCCCCTCCATAAAAGAAAAAAATTAAGGAATAAAATAAAAGAAAAAGAAAGATAAAGATAAGGAGATAGAAACTGATTTGTACCAGCTTTCATTTTTCTTTTTTGTTTATTTTTTCTATATGAAATCTAAATATGCGGAGAAGTGAATTGATCTGGTAATTGTGCAATATATCATCTAGTCGCTAGCTGCTTATGGGACGATTTCTTGCATAATCATAATAGACACGGGATGAAATCGTGCATGACTTTTCTTTATTTGTTATTTCTAATTGTGATCATGAGAGAAGATTGAAATAACCTTATCATTGCTGTGGATTTAAGATTCATAAAACAAAGGAATCTCAAACCTGCGCTTAGTTAAGTGCTTTTTGGTTATTTAACTGTAATCTGTTATTTTATTTTTTACATGTCATTTGGGAGGAATAGAATCAAGAGAAAAGAAAAGGGGTTGGTAGGGAGAGAAAGAGGGAGAAGGGAGAGACAGAGATGGGGAGGAAGGGAGAGAGAGGGGGAGGAAGGGAGAGAGAGATGGGGTTGAAGGGAGAAAGAGGGGGGGAGGCAGAAAGTTAGAGGGGGATGAAGGGAGAGAGAGAGGGAGGAAGGGGGAGGGAGAGAGTTTGAGGTGGATGAAGAGAGAGAGAGAGGGGGCAGGAAGGGGGGAGGCGGAACAGAGAGAGAGAGAGAGAGAGAAAGACAGAAACAGAGAGAGAGAGAGAGAGCGACAGAGCGAGAGCGACTCCGGTGAGGTTCTTGGAAGCGGCTTTCATAGGTCGTCACCCCTGGCCGACAATGGCCATCCCCAGCGCCTCCCACAGACAGCAGAGGTCCTACGGCACGCCTCTTTTCACTCCATATATTTTTTGTTGATATTCTTACCATATATATGTATTTTTTCCCCAAGCCCCAAGAGGCTTCGACACGTAATTGATTTGCTTGACATTCTTGGACGGAAAAAAAATCAAAGAATGGAGCGCGTTAGCATCTTCAAGGCGTCTGCCGTCTTGAGGAATGGCTGGCATGGTGGACACAAGGGCATATGTTGGTTCCATGTGGGTTCCAGTGCCTGTCGGTTGGTGTTGACTGGGCTGTCGACGCGCAGGAGTAGGAGATTCGTTATTATTTTTAGTGTAGTGTGTAGTCGTGAAATAATTTTATCTACGAGGCACTGCGATTGAGAGAAGGGGCCAGTTCTGTGTTAATTTTGTTGTGTTGATGTTATGCCCTTGAGTGTCAGAAATAAGGTATTTGTTGATATCATGTTATATATTTTTTGTGTGATTTTTAAAGTATATATAGCAGTATGGGAGATACATTATGGGCCATTGAACACATCTGGTGGTATGTTTACTGTTGCTCTTGATAAGTTTTTTGGAATTATTTACATTTTTCTCCGTCGGCTTTGCTCGCGTTGCTTAAGAGGCGATTGTCTTTTACTGGATTTTGTTTTTTTATTCAGAAATAGAGGGTGTTGGTTGTGTTCTTACCCTTCGTCTCTTCCTTTAACTTTTTGTTTTCTGAAATAAAGGCATGTTTGTACTGTAATTCATGATGTCCTTGCTGTGTTATTAATGTAAATGGATATGATGTTTTTTGTTCTCTCTCTTTATTATAAGATATTTTTCATGTGACCTTCTGTTATCTTAAAAGGAGGCTTGGATGCTATGAAGATCCTGGTCCGGAGGGAATTAATGCAAATGGCTAATTGGTGTCTGAATAGGATGTGGAATGAGGTGCTATTTGTTATTGCGAACAGCTGTTTATCATTGAGAAGTTTTTGTTATTCCTGTCAGCTGTTTATCGTTATTTGCTATTGTTATTGTTATCAGCTCTTTATCGTTCCCGTTTTCTTGAATCTCGTCGCTCCTCTTTTCACCCTCGTCACTGGGATGCTTGAGAAGTTGTTACCAGACGATTAACGGTCTCAGCCTTGTTGTTTGTGTGCGTTTTGTCGCCTTCCAGGAACCGATACCCGGTGACCAGCGACTGGTAGGACTGTTTCATCTGGTCTTCTTCGCCTCCTCGAGCCGCCTTTCTGGATAATGGGGCTGTCTTTTGGATTGGCCAATCGCGATGTCTCTGGGCTGATTGGAGGCAGTGGGTGGATCGGTGTTTGTGTGTGTGTGTGTGTGTGTGTGTGTGTGTGTGTGTGTGTGTGTGTGTGTGTTTGTGTTTATTTTCACTTTTATGATATGACATGCCAAAAGCCATTTTTAATAAGCCGTGATAGATTTTGGTCTGGTTCAGTAAATATGGCACAGTGTAGTCTTTAGTCATTCCCTTCGTATGTCCAGGATGATGCGGGGAAACAAGACTCTATTATAACACCGATCAGTGGGCATAAAACCCCCTTGTTCAAGCAGTATTGTCGAGAATACCCCTCATTTTTTTTCATCAGTTAAAGACGACTCCAAAAATTATATTCATTGTCCAAAGAATGTTAGAAACCCCCTTCCCCTCGTACCTCCCCCCCCCCTCACCCCCCCTTCCCACACGAATGCGGATGTGACCTTGATTTTCTTGAATTCGTCATTATGATCCTCGTTTGAGCTTCATCATTATAGTGATTCCGAGCGAGGCCGAAGGAGGAAAGATCCTCACTCTCATGAGCTTTGCATTCTCCGACCATCTTTTGTCATGAAGAAGAGACTGAAGGAAAAACGGAAATTAGTTTGGCTTCTGCATGATCGCTGGCATTCAGATGTGCAATGTATAGAGAGTTTCTTTTTTTATTATATCTTCGTTTTCTTTTATCACTCGTAATTGTGCAAAGAGGATTTGAATAAGATAAGAAGAAGAGTTAGGGAGAGAAAAAGTAAGGCTGACACGTGATAATAAGTGGCAAATACCGTCAGCGACTTTTGTGTTGTGTCTCTCGCCTTGTCTGCGAATACAATGCAGTCGTCTTGGGCGCGGGGGGTTGCCTGTTGGTCATTTTTCCGCAGTTTCTCTTCCAAGTTCCTATAATCTCAAGTCGTTTTCTCAAGAATCATTTTGTGTTAAGTCATGGAAATGCAGGAAAAAAACGATTTATGATGATTTTGCTGAAGGTGAAGAAGGTTCAGAGTTAACGCTTGAAGGATTTTGAAAATGTGGTTTTGTGTTTGTGTATTTGTCGACGGCCGCTCTTCTGAAGCTCCGTTCTTCGTGAGAGGAATGGTAACTATTGTTTATCTTCCACTTTACATTGTTTTTTCCTGCTGCAGTCTTTGATGACGTTAATTTGCGGTACTGATTGCGATCGATGCGAGTTGAGGAAAGACATCGCACGCATATTTCCCCGCGAATTATGGATTGGCGGATGATGATGCCTTTCTCTTGGAAATTTGGCTGGCGATGGGAGTGATATCGGAAGCAGCTTGCCTGGTTGGGCCTTTCCATCTCTTGATTATGTCTCTGTATTTATTTATTTCATTATTTCGTTTGTTTCTTCTGCTTGCTTACTTGTGGCGAGATTAGGTGTGTGATGGTTTGGTCTGCACGCGTTGAGGTTGCGTCCGGGCGACACGGTGGAAGGACCTCTGAGCAGATGATGGTGGTGGTGGGTGTATTGCGGGTCTGTTTGCACTGGCAGTCGGCCATTATTTATTTCGTAAGCCGTATGAAAGGAAAGGGATTAAGACTACACAGGTCGCATTGATAGATTTTCACTCCGACTTTTGTGGCTGAGAGAGGGAAAGGGAAAAGGAGAGAGAGAGAGAGAGAGAGAGAGAGAGAGAGAGAGAGAGAGAGAGAGAGAGAGAGAGAGAGAGAGAGATTGAGATTGAGATTGAATATGTGTGAGAGAGAGAGAGAGAGATTGAGATTGAAGAAGTGAGAGAGATAGACAGGCAGACAGGGAGAGAAAAAAAAAAAAAAAAATTTTCTACTTCCCCAAAGAAAACATTTACTTGTTTCATTGATTTAGTTTGATGCGGTTAATGGAAAAATATCACACGTGGAGTCCTGAATATACATATTGAGAGGAGATACAATAGCAGAAGGACTAAAAGAATCCAGTTCTTTGTATGCATAAGTAAGGCCTCATCAGGTAGAAGCTATTTGCACAGGTATATTTATAAATGCCTGAGTAAAAATAGATACATTATTACGAACACGTGTGTGTGTGTGTGTGTGTGTGTGTGTGTGTGTGTGTGTGTGTGTGTGTGTGGTGTGTGTGTGTGTGTGTGTATATGATATCAAGTTGACAGATTTACAAATAGAAATAGATGTGTGTGTATACACATCTACACATACTCGTTATATATAGAAATATAGAGCTTCAGATGCCAGCTAAGCGACGTAGATTTGCAGTAGACGTGGATAGATTTAATCGCGTCCCCCGTTTGTTTGAGGCGAATTTGAGGAAATTTAGGGGAATTCCGCGTCGTCCGCCTCGACAGCCGGCGTTGCGAACTCCGAGGCCGCAACGACGCAGGTCCTCGAGCGAAGAAATGAGGCGAGCAGACCGAGGCAGACCGAGCGAATAAGTGTTTTCTGACTATTAATCACCTGTAGGATTTTGGTGTGTGTGTGTGTGTGTGTGTGTGTGTGTGTTTGTGTGTGTGTGTGTGTGTATGTGTGTGTGTGTGTGTGTGTGTGTGTGTGTGTGTGTGTGTGTGTGTGTGTGTGTGTGTGTGTGTGTTATATACATATGTCGATTTTTTTTTCCAGGATTGTGATGGGATAGTAATGGTGGTTAAGGTAACAAAAGAAATAATAGGAGAATAATATATATATATATATATATATATATATATATATGATACATATATAGATAGATAGTGCATGCATATATACAAAAAAAAATTGATTAGATAATTTATATATGCATTTGCACTTTTTTCTAATGATTTTCATTAATTTCATACGAAAATTCTGAGAATATTTACCATGAAGGAGTGTCATAAGTCGGTGTCACAGATGACATAAATCAGTGTC
>NC_061853.1:123133-125633 GCF_019202785.1 Penaeus chinensis | reverse complement strand
ATATAATAATAATAATAATAATGATATTGAAGACGATACAAATAATAATAAAAGCAAAAATGAAAATGTGGCCAAGATACCATTAATTGATAATTTAACATATATCGGTAGATCGTTTACCATATGCTGCATTTTGGCCAGTTCAAACACAATTTCTGTCAAACTTCCCGCCTCGAGGTTTATCAAAGTTGTTACTTTTTGCATCATCGTCAACGTTTTGAATGCGAGTGTTGATAATTATGATTTAGTTTTATAGTTACTTTACTTTCTTATACGTGTTCATCGTTTTCATAAACATCACTATCATCATAATAGAAATCATTGATATCATCATGATCATCACCATAATCATCCCATTATCATCAGCATCACCATCAGCATCACCATCACCAGCATCATCACCACACAATTTCCATTATTATAATCACAATAACATCATGTTGCCATTGTTATTACTGTAGGTATATCCATGGTCACAACTTACCAGTTCTGATAACTTTGACGCAGCACAGGAAAATGTGTTTATTCTATAACGTAGTTTCTGAATCCGTGTCATAAATGCAGCCCACGTAAAACGCACATGATCACCAGACGCTTAAGTACATACTAATGCTCGCTGTAAGATAAACCCAAACACGATGTTCAAGACAAGAAAGAGTATCGTAAAATCACAATGAAACAGTCCATCTGGTTTGATAGTGAGTCAGCAATTTTCGTGATTGTGAGAGAGAAAAAAAACGGTAAAAACAAAAGACAAGGTGAAAGATACAGATACTTGTTTGTTTGTTTGTTTGACTGAGAGCAAGGAATTGTATGTTTAATGTTTGAAAAGAAAAGGATATATATTTACACGCACCTACACATGCACATACACATGCACACGCACACGCACGTAAACACGCACCTACACACGCACGTACACACGCACGCACATACACGCACGCACACACGCACGCACATACACGCACGCACATACACGCACGCACACACACGCACGCACACACACGCACGCACACACACGCACGCACACACACGCACGCACACACACGCACGCACACACACGCACGCACACACACGCACGCACACACACGCACGCACACACACGCACGCATACACACACGCACACATACGCTCGCGCACGCGCACACACGCACACACGCACACGCGCGCACACACACACACACACACACACACACACACACACACACACACACACACACACACACACACACATTCAAATGAATATATATATATATATATATATATATGTAATCTGGACCCCTACAATATATATGTGTTAATTTTATTATTCATATCAGTATTTGAGGGGAGTATTTAAACAAAATATTAGCAACGACTCTTGAGACTACAGCCGTAACGACCTTTATCCGATAGGCGAACTACGTACGGCTGTCGACTGAACGTGTCGACATGTATCGACAGAGAAGAAAGTTACCGCTTTCTTGCCGTTCCTTCGAGAGAGCGGCGTTGCCAATCTCTAAAATGCTCTCTAGCTCTTTTTATTTCTTAATAAGGAGAAAAGGGGGTTAAAAATAGTTGAATGGCTGGTGGTGGAGGGGGCGGAGGAGGAGGAGGGGGAGATGGAGATGGAGTAGGAGATGATGATGATGATGGAAGAGGAGGAGGAGGTGGAGGATGGGGGGGGGGGGGAGGAGGAAGAGAAGGATGAGGGGGAGGGGGGTGGAGGAGGGGGGTTAGAGAGGAGGGAATCAGTTAAATTGAGGAGGAAAGGTGGGGAATTAGAGGGGAGGGTGGAGAAGCGTGACAAAATTGTGTCCATTGTCTGCCTTGCGACATGGCGCTTGTCAAGGTGAGTTCGGTTGGTAGCCATGTTGCCGAACGCGGTCCTTTGCAGCGTTCGGAAAATCCTTTGCCATCAACACGACCGTATTTTTCGAATAAATTACCAGCTGAACCACTTGGCTGGCTTTATATGTTTTCTTTATGGCCTATTTATAGAGAGGACAATCGCACGGTGGGGCGCCTGGCTCGTGCAGTCGAAGTGTGCCGGATATGTTTCAAACTGTGCTGGATGTGGAAAACGGAGGCAAGATGGCGCCAAGCAGTTGTCAATGATCGCTCCTTCCGATATGCTCTGTGCTATATATAAGCTCGGGGAAGAGCTACGCTTCTGGTGAAGGACTGATTGCTGTGTCTTCCACTGTGCTAGTTGAAAGAAAGAAAGAAAAAATATATAGATGAATAATGGAAGGTGTATGTTGAGCAATTAATGTTTTTCACCTAATAGACCATCTACTGCATAAAGGCGTTGCATCAGCTTGGTGCAATAATCGTCTTCATTTCTTATGCGAAAGAAAAATAAATGAAGAAGAGTGAGTTCCATGTATTTAGAATTTCTTAACGACAATCGCACAAGGGAAAGACAATGCAAAATACGCACAAAGACTTAAAAAAAGTAAAAGAAAAAAAAAAAAAAAACTAGAAAAAAAGCTCCAGAAAAACGGCTCAGACACCTGGA
>NC_061853.1:103133-105633 GCF_019202785.1 Penaeus chinensis | reverse complement strand
TCTCACCCTTCCCCTTCCCCCTACTTCTCACCCTTCCCCTTCCCCTACTTCTCACCCTTCCCCTTCCCCCTACTTCTCACCCTTCCCCTTCCCCCTACTTCTCACCCTTCCCCTTCTCCCTACTTCTCACCCTTCCCCTTCCCCCTACTTCTCACCCTTCCCCTTCTCCCTACTTCTCACCCTTCCCCTTCTCCCCTACTTCTCACCCTTCCCCTTCCCCCTACTTCTCACCCTTCCCCTTCCCCCTACTTCTCACCCTTCCCCTTCCCCTACTTCTCACCCTTCCCCTTCCCCCTACTTCTCACCCTTCCCCTTCCCCCTACTTCTCACCCTTCCCCTTCCCCCTACTTCTCACCCTTCCCCTTCCCCCTACTTCTCACCCTTCCCCTTCCCCCTACTTCTCACCCTTCCCCTTCTCCCTACTTCTCACCCTTCCCCTTCCCCCTACTTCTCACCCTTCCCTTCCCCTACTTCTCACCCTTCCCCTTCCCCCTACTTCTCACCCTTCCCCTTCCCCCTACTTCTCACTCTTCCCCTTCATCTCCTTTCTTCCTTCCTACCCCTCTTCCTTCATCCTCACTCCCTCCTTCGCTGTATCCCCCCTACCCCGTTTTCTTATTGTCATTACGCCCACATCACGTGTTATGACGCCCACACTTTCTGAGACACGACCGTTCTCTTTCTTTTGCTTCCCTTGTTCCTTATTTTGTTTTTCTTCTCCGTTGTTTTCCCTTTTTCTTGCCTTCATCTTTTCCTGTTTTATGTCATCTTTCTTTCTTAGTTTTCTCTTCTTTTACATTCTGTTTCTCTTTCTCGTCCCCTTCCTTTACGTGTTCCTCATCCTCATCCCTCATTCTTCTTTTGCTTTTTCTTCTTTTGTTTATTTGCTGCCTCTTCTATTTTTACCTCTTTTTTTTTTTTTTCTTATTATTATTACTCTTGTTTTTTCTTCTTTGTTTTCTTCTTCGTCTCCTCCTCTTCTTCCTACCCCTTCTCCTTCTCCTCCTCCTCCTCCTCCTCCTCCTCCTCCTCCTCCTCCTCCTCCTCCTCCTGTTCTTCCTCCTCTTATTATTATTATTCTTCCTCCAACTCCTCTCCCTTTTTCTTCATCGTGCTCCTCCTACCTCCTCTTCCTCCTCCTCCTCTTCTTCCTCCTACTCCTGCTCTCCCTCCTCCTCTTCTTCCTCCTCCTCCTCATCGTCTTTCTCCTCCTCCTCCTTCTCATCCTCCTCCTGCTCTCCCTCCTCTTCTTATTCCTCCTCCTCCTCCTCCACCCCCTCTTCTCTTCCTCCTAGTCCTCCTCCTCCTCCTCCTCCTCCTTCTCCTCCCCTCCTCCTCTTCCTCCTCCCCCTCCTCCTCCTCCTCTTCCTCCTTTTCCTCCTCCTCCTCCTCCTCCTTCTTTTCCTCCTCCTCCTCCTCCTCCTTCTTTTCCTCCTCTTCCTCCTCCTCCTCCTCCTTTTCCTCCTCCTCCTCCTCCTCCTCCTCTTCTTCCCCTCTCCTCCTCCCCCTCCTCCTCTTCTTCCCCTCTCCTCCTCCTCCTCCTCGTCCTCTTCCTCGTCCTCGTCCTCGTCCTCCTCTTTTCCTTTTCTTCTTCCTCCTCCTCTTAATCCTAATCCTCCTCGTCCTTCTAATCCTCCTCCTTCTCTTCCTCCTCTTTTTCTTCATTCTCCCTCCCCTTCTCTCCCTTATCTCAGGTATTCCAGTTAAGCTCCAAGGGGACGGAGGGGGGGGGGGAGACGAATGGAAGGAAGGAGGGGGGAGGCGAAATGGGGAGGGGGAGAGGTAGGGGGAGGTGAAATGAGGAGGGGGAGAGGTAGGGGGAGGTGAGATGGGGAGGGGGAGAGGTAGGGGGAGTTGAAATGGGGAGGGGGAGAGGTAGAGGTAGGGGGAGGTGAAATGGGGAGGGGGAGAGGGAGGGGGAGGGGGGAACTGATGGAACGGAGGAGTCCATAAGGTGATCTTCATGCTCTTACAGGTTATGTAGATATTTTTCGTATGTCCACATCTTTCGATCTTTTGCCACTCGTCTTAGATCGACACGAGTTTTGTCCTCGCTTGCGTTTCCTCGCCATTGCGAAAAAAAAAGGAAAAAAATAGTAATGATAAACTGATGTGCGAAGAAATGAATATGTTGTCGCATTCAAATGAGACGGACGTGGCAACGACGATGATCATTGGGAAAAATTAATTCCTCTGACAGCAGCATCGCCAAGTGCACATTCTCCACCTCCTTCGCCGTCATTGGTTCGCCCCGAGAGAGGTTGGCGGCGCTGACAATAGCAGTGGGAGGGGAAAGCGGGGGGGGTGGGGGAGGATTAGGGGGGAGGAGGGGGAGGAGGAAGGGATGGAGGGGGTAGACGAGGGGGGGAGGAGGAGGTGGAGGTGGAGGAGGGGATGGAAGAGGAGGAGGAGGATAGGATGGAGGAAGGAAGGTGGAGGTGGATGAGGAGGCTGAGGAGGAGAAGAAGAAGAAGAAGAAGACGACGAAGAAAGAGATAAG
>NC_061853.1:88133-93133 GCF_019202785.1 Penaeus chinensis | reverse complement strand
TATTATTATTATTATTATTATTATTATCATTATTATCTTTTTTATTACTATTATCATTATCATTACCATCAGTCACTGCATTGAAGTGGTTAGAGCGTCAGTTTATGCGCATTTATTATTCACACGACTATCCGAAGGGGAAGGTTAAGAAGAAGAAGGAGGGGAAGGGGAAAGAAAGGGGGGAGAGGGGGAATGAGAGGGGAAGAGGGCTGAAAAGGAGGAAGGGAGAGAGAGGGAAGGGGATGAAGGGAGTGATGGAGGTGAGGGAGGAGGAGGAGGAGGAGGAGGAGGAGGAGGAGGAGGAGGAGGAGGAGGAGGAGGAGGAGGAGGAGGAGGAGGAGGAGGAGGAGGAGGAGGAGAAGGAGAAGGAGGAGGAGGAGGAGGAGGAGGAGGAGGAGGAGGAGGAGGAGGAGGAGGAGGAGGAGGAGGAGGAGGAGGAGGAGGAGGAGGAGGAGGAGGAGGAGGAGGAGGGAACTGGGAGGGGGCAGATGTAGGGCTTAAAGTGGGAAGGAAGGGAGAAGTGGATGATTTGGGAGTGAGAAAGGGTGACAGAAGGAGAAGGAGAAGGAAAAGGGTGAGGGTAGGTGAACGAGGGAGAGATGAGTACTTTTTTTTTCTGTTGAATTTCCACTATTTATCATTATTATTATTATTATTATTATTATTATTATTATTGTTATCATCATCATCATTGTTATCACTGTTTTTATCTGTATTATTTTTACTATTGTTATTGCCACTATTATATTTTAAATAATGATCTGAAAACTAATAGAAAAATGTTTACTTGTATCAAATTCAAATTCAAACACTTTATTACATTAATTACAATGGGTATTACATTTACAGATGTTGTTTACATTATATAATAGGATGTTATATACATAGACATTATACAGTGCTTGTTTAACTAGATTAGATAGAACATTAATATCCCAGATAACTGAAATTTCGTACTTGGCTTCATGTTCAAACGCCTCATGTCATTGATATTTCAGTAGATGTTCTTTCACTTTTGTTTTAAATGTCTTTTGGTTAGAGATATTTCTAATATTTTCTGGTAGTTGGTTCCAGATCACCAGCCCTTGGATTTGCATATTTCTTGCCCCGGTTTCTGTATTCGATCTTTTGATATATAAGGAGTTATTCTGTAAGGACACCTGTTATGTTACCTGTTGTTTGTATCGGTAATAACCAATATGGGTAATTTCCTTGTATTATTTTATGGATCAGAACACACGTGTCATACTTGTATTTCTGTTGTACTTTTAGCTATTTTAGTTTGTTTATATGTGGTGTGATGTGATCATATTTATTTACATTTCCCAGTACTACTCTTGCCATGAAGTTCTGTAGTTTCTGTGTCCTTTGTATTTGTGTTTTTTTGTGGAGCCTCATATATTTAGACAGTAATTAAGGATACTAAGTGCTAGTGTTTGTATTACAGCAATTCTTGTTTCTGTGGGAATTTTATATGTTATATGATTAAAGTATATGAGTGTGCCCATTACTTTTCTGTAGATGTGATCAATGTGTGTCTCGAATGTCTTGTATCTGTCTATGTGTACCCCTAGGTTTTTTACTGTTGTGTTGGGTTTGATGTAGCAACCTTAGAAATCTATAACTGCAGTTGTGGGTACTTTTGCTATGTTCTGACGGCTGCTTATGAAAATACATTGTGTTTTTTTTGTGGATTTAGTTTCAGGCCATTCATATCGAAGTATTTTTTTGCTTCTGTTAGGGTCTGTTTAGTCTTTTCTATCAATTCATTTTGATTGTTTACAGAAGCAGCGTGAAGAAATTGAGAGTCGTCGGTGTACTGAACAAGAAGACAGTTTTTTGCAATTGATGACAAATCATTTATGAATATGGTAAATAAGATTGGGCCAAGGATTGAGCCTTGTGGAACACTGAACGAAACTGATTGCATTGATGATACTTTTTCATGGATTTTGACTGATTGAGTTCTCGCGGACAGGTAACTTTTGAACCAAAAATTATAAATTTCGTGATTTGTTACTTTGTTTACAAGTAATTCATGGCTGACACTGTAAGAGGCCTTCGATAAATCACAAAGAGTGAGCAAATTGATCAGGTTATTGTCTATATTATTATATATTTCATTTGTGACTTTTAGTAATGCCGTTTCAGTTGATAATTTATTCCTAAAACCGTGTTGCGTGTTAGATATAAGGTTATTTGCTTCTAAAAATGTTGTTAATTGGTTTGCAATTATTTTCTTGAGAACTTTAGATATTACTGGTAGTATAGTGATGGGTCAATAATTATTGATTTCGTCTCTGTCACCGGATTTGAAAATCGGAGTTATGATGCCATGTTTCCAAAGTGATGGATAAGCACCGGTGACTATAGATGTATTAATAATTACTGTCAGATAGTATGCAATTGTTGGTAAACTATCGTTTATGAAACGATGTGCAATTCCATCTGCCCCCACGGAATTTGTCTTTTTTAAGTGTTTTATTGTTAGGATAATTGTTTCTACTCCTACTGGTTGCTGTCTGAAGAAGTTTGTTGTAGTGTTCTTTTCGTTTATGTTGTGTTGATATGTGGGGGCGGTTGTCTGTTCAAAAGTGCGTCTACCTACTTCTGCAAAGAAGTTATTAAAGTATTCTATATTATTTATGGAATTTTGGGAAGTGTCTGTGTTTTGTTTCTTTTTAGGCACTAATGTATTTACTAGTTTCCACGTTTCGGCAGAATCGCTTCTGCATTCATTGAACTTATTTTTAAAATAATTAGTTTTCGCCCAGCGGAGGAGTGTTTTCACATTTTTCTTCTTTTGTTTGTATTCAGCCTGAACGGTGGTGTCAAATCTGTTTATCTTGAGAGCTTTGTAAGTATTATTTATATAATTTATGGCCCTCTTAATGTTGTCATTTATCCAGGGGGCGGGAGGACGCCTAACTGTTTTTGTTTTAAAAGGAGCGCAGGCATCGAGGCCGTTCTTTATCACGTTTTTAAGAATATTAACTTGTTTGTCAGCGTCGTTAGTTGCTAAGATCTCTGACAGTGACGAGTCATTGGCTATATTATGTTGACAGAATAATTGAGGATCGCAATGCGTTAGTTCTACATGGTTAGATATCGAACAGGAAGTTTAGAATTAGATAAGGATGTCTGCGTACCTTTGTAACCAAGAGGTAATATTTACAAAAATAAGAGTTCAAAAGTTATGTTATAGAAATTATAAAACCACTTTATCCCCCTGAACGTCGTCTTTTATTAAATTTCCGTATAATAGGCTCAAATTTCACTTATTTTTCCTTTGTGTACCTATTCTTTTTTTTATTTTTTTATTGTGTTAGTGCTTAGGTTACACGCTTTACTTTACAGTTTTTTTTTTTTTTTTTTTTTTAATATCATAATAATAACTTTTACATCTTGCATGTCCGGAATTTCGTCTGGCCGGACAACATGAAAAAAGTGGTCGACTTGGTTTGCAATCAATAGATCAAATAATTTTATTACATTATCCCCGGTTTGTCAGAACGTAAGTGTCAGTTTTAGGGCCTAATTTATGCAAGACCCCACCTACCGTAGGAAGGTTTGTAAAGTGCAGACTAAAATTTCCCAAAGATATCAGAATGGAGGCACATGCACTTGAGTATTTCGCTTCTAATGATCCAGCGAATTTTTTGACCCGATTGCTTCCATTTCTAAATTCCGTTGCTTGGTCAGCAGTTTGAAGGGAGACTGGAGAGGAATAATTCGTCCGGGAGAGTTTTCACCCGAGCAAAATCCGTCTCGCGATTGTATTTTCCTTAGACGAGCTGATGTTCAAACCCAAATATGAAACCAGGAGGGGAAGCCCGACGAACGGGAGGAGGAAGGAGAGGGGATGGCCAAGTCAGAGCGAAGATAGAGAGAGAGAAAAAAAACAAAAAAGGGAGTATGGAAGAATTAACAAAAAGGAAACAGCAATAATGAAAACACCTGCGAAAGGAGAATGATGGTAAAAATAAAGGCAACATTGATTCGCATACGTCCCTTCATGGCGGAGGCAAAGGTTGATAAAACAAACATGAATCAGAGAAAATGCTCCATTTTTCTCGCCCAGTGAGAACCAAACTAGCCCGAATTACAGGGCAGCGACTTGAAGGACTCAAACACAGGCATTACCTCACTCTTCGTCAAAGTCATCTGAGAAGATACCAACATTGAAGGCTGTCATTGAGCCTGCACGCTGCCATTAGCTGTTTCCCACTGATTTAGTCCAGTTTTGCAGTCACGACACGCCACGTCGCCGCCGCTGTTGCTCTTTCTCCGGCCTGCAGCGCCCGCCCTTCTGCGCCCCCGACGGTGGGCGGGCTGAGTTCAGGGAGGAAGAGAGATGGATTTTTGGTTCATGGTCTGTAGGCCTGTTGATGGGCGTGCATAAACGCGTGCGATGTGGATTGGGCAATTGACCTCCTGTCCTTCTCTGTCTTGCGCATCGTGCATTGTGGATGGCGTGCGTGCGGATGTCTCTGTACGAGTGTCGGCGTGTGTGTGTGTGTGTGTGTGTGTGTGTGTGTGTGAGTGAGTGACTGAGTGAGTGAGTGAGTGACTGAGTGATTGTGTAAATGTATATATAAAGTGTTATATATATATATATATATATATATATATATATAATTTACATATATATTTACACACACACACACACACACACACACACACACACACACACACACACACACACACACACACACACACACACACATACACACACATACACACACACATACACACACACATACACACACATACACACACACATACACACACACATACACACACATACACACACACACACACACACACACACACATTGGTGTCGTAGGGGAAGTCACCGCCGTGGCACAACCACATCCAATCAGGCAAGGCTAACACTGCCATATAACCTCTCAACAAGATTTTGAGAGAAGCCAATGTCCTGCAGTGGAATGAATGGATGCTTAAAAAAATAGATAAATAAATAAATAGATAAATAAATA
>NC_061853.1:65633-70633 GCF_019202785.1 Penaeus chinensis | reverse complement strand
GGTCGTGGGCGGAGTTGGCATAGCATCCTGGGCGCGTGGGCGGAAAGCGATTTGTCTCGGGTATCGCCGGGATGGGTACTGAGGTGGGGGTAAGGGTGGGGGGGAGGAGACAGGAGGCATTCAATCTTTGGCCGGTAGGGGGGGAGGGGGGGGGTGTATGGCCGAAACGCAGGAAAGACGATGCCTGGAACGCAATACGCCCGTGTGTTGGCGGCGCCGGGGTCGGATTCTCGCTTATGGCGTCGGGAGGAAGGAGGGAGGGAGGGAGGGCGGTATGAAATATATATTGAGATAGATAGATTGATAGGTAGGTGGGTGGATGGATGGATAGACGGATGAAAGAGATGAATGGACGAATAGATGTATAGATAGATGGATACACAAGCGCGCTCAATGTTATTACAGTACATTATATGAAGAGGGTAACGATGGCATGATTATCCTGCGTAAGAGTCTGGGATTTGGTGTGTTTACGTCGGTGTGCCTGTGTATATGTGTGTTTACTTGGGTGTGTAGGCGTAGGTGTATGTATATATTTGTCAGTAAGGGGGACGTGTCATCTACATTTTTAAGAGGTGTACATCCGTGTTCGCGGAGTGGTGGGAGTGTTTGTTACTTTTAGGGACGATCTCTCGTTCTTGGTCTCGGACTTTGCCGTTCTGTCTGCTCTCCCTCTCTTTCTGTTCTTTTCTCCTGTCGTCTTTCTCTCTCTCTCTTTCTCTCTCTCTCTCTCTCCTGCCGTCTTTCTCTCTCTTTCTTTCTCTCTATCTCTCTCTCTCTCTCTCTCTCTCTCTCTCTCTCTCTCTCTCTCTCTCTCTCTCTCTCTCTCTCTCTCTCTCTCTCTCTCTCTTTCTATCTCTCTTTCTATCTCTCCTTCTTTCTCTCTTTCTTTCTCTCTCTCTCTCTTTCTTTCTCTCTCTCTCTCTCTCTCTCTCTCTCTCTCTCTCTCTCTCTCTCTCTCTCTCTCTCTCTCTCTCTTCTCTCTCTCTCTCTCTCTCTCTCTCTCTCTCCCTCTCTCCCTCCCTCCCTCCCTCCCTCCCTCCCTCCCTCCCTCTCTCTCCCCCTCTCTCTCCCTCTCTCTCTCTCTCTCTCTCTCTCTCTCCTCTCTCTCTCTCTCTCTCTCTCTCTCTCTCTCTCTCTCTCTCTCTCCTTCTTTCTCTCTATCTCTCTCCCTCTTTCTCTCTCTTCCTCTCTCTCTCTCTCCCTCTCTCTCTATCTATCCATCTCTCTCTCTCTCTCTCTCCATCCCTCCCTCCCTCCCTCCCTCCCTCTCTCTCTCTCTCTCTCTCTCTCTCTCTCTCCTCTCTCTCTCTCTCTCTCTCTCTCTCTCTCTCTCTCTATCTCTCTCTCTCTCCCTCTCTCTCTCTCTCTCTCTCTCTCTCTCTCTCTCTCTCTCTCTCTCTCTCTCTCTCTCTCTCTCTCTCTCTCTCTCTCTCTCTCTCTCTCTCCCTCTTTCCCTCTCTCTATCTCTCTTTCTCTCTCTTTCTCTTTTCCTCTTTCTCTCTCTCTCTCTCTCTCTCTCTCTCTCTCTCTCTCTCTCTCTCTCTCTCTCTCTCTCTCTCTCTCTCTCTCTCTCTCTCCCTCTTTCTCTCTCTCTCCCTCTCTCTCTCCCTTCCTCTCTCTCTATCTATCCATCTATCTATCTATCTATCTATCTGTCTATCTGTCTATCTCTCTCTCTCTCTCTCTCTCACTCTCTCACTCTCTCTCTCTCTCTCTCTCTCTCTCTCTCTCCCTCCCTCCTCTCTCTCTCTCTCTCTCTCTCTCTCTCTCTCTCTCTCTCTCTCTCTCTCTCTCTCTCTCTCTCTCTCTCTCTCTCTCTCTCTCTCTCTCTCTCTCTCTCTCTCTCTCTCTCTCTCTCTCTCTCTCTCTCTCTCTCTCTCTCTCTCTCTCTCTCTCTCTCTCTCTCCCTCTCTCTCTCTCTCTCTGTTTTTCTCTCTTCTCTCCTTCCCACTCCCATTCCCACTCCCACTCCTACTCCTACTCCCACTCCCCCTCCTTCCTTCCTTCCCTTCTTCCGTTTTTCCGACGCCCTTTCACGCCCCCGTCCCCCTCGCCTTCTGGACGAGATCTGTATATCTGCGCTGTTGCATGGTATATTTGTCTAGACACCACATTTCTGGTCTGAATGCCTGACCTATAAAAATGCGTTATCAAATTTTGTAACATAATAATGTGGAAAAATTACAAATTCATAGCCACCATTTATTGATCATGAGTCTGATTAACAAGTCAAATTCCAGGGAGTCAGTGGATGCTGTAGAGACGTCCGAGAACCTGGTCATGTGAGGTGCGAAGGATCATAGACGAAGGGTCCTAGGTCGAGGCACTGTGAGGCTGCATTCTCCTGGATCGACCTTCGTGGGGTAGGCCAGCCTCATCGGAGTTCCACGAAGAGCCGAGAGCCAGGGAGTGTCAAGCAACGTAGCTTTGGACAATGTCGTCATCCCTGTTAAACATTGTGGAGGCTCGTGCAACACCACCACATTTGGTTATGATGTTTAGTAATCGTCCGTCGAGCTAATTGAAGAGGTTAGGGAATGAGGCACGACAGGACGTCCAAGTTTGTGGAGCAGATATAGTTTGTACTTCATAGAGGATCTCGCAACCCACGGCGCTTAGGAGAGAGAGTTTGCGTCGGAGGGAGGCCAGTTTCGCAACACCTTTATGAGTCAATCCTTAATATGCGTCTTCAAATTCCTCATCTCATCAGATTGTATTCCTGAAACCTCGTTGGCCGCGGTTTCTAACATTTTTTCATGACATATTTTTTTCTCGAAGCTTCGAGATGACTATTTGGGTGTTTCTAGAACAAATGGAACTTGCCATTGTTTGTCCCACTTAGTAATGTCTGTTGGTCGTTGCTGGACAAGCTGCGGAACTAGCTGCACCTTGATTCACTAATTTGCATCTTGCTAGCAAAATGATCGGCCAGTTAGCTTAACCTTGTCCCCGGCTGTAATTGCATTTACCATACTTTACTGGAAGATGCACTGTGATAATTCTTGGGAAACGGTGCAGGAAGCCATTTGGGAAACCTTATATTCAGAGACACTTCGGAGAGCCGGACCGGCATCTCGCGCCCGAGACGCCGGTCCTTCTCTACCTATCCCTTTTTTCCCTTGTCCCTCTCTTCTCCCTCTCCCTCTCCCTCTCCCTCTCACTCCCCACTCCCACTGTCTCTCCCCTCGATTGTGCAAGCTGGTCTGCTATCTCGCCCAAGAGCGCAGCGGGATTATGTGTCGAGTGCCCTGTCAGTGGGTAGTTTCGAGGCTCTCGTCCGATTAGCATGTTGCCCTAATTCCCTTGTCCTTAAGCAAATGCGGGAATTATCCTCTCGTGCCTAGGTTTAATAAAGCCAATCGGAAGGATATATATATTTCTCTCTCTCTATCTATCTATCTATCTATCTATCTATCTATCTATCTATTTATCTTTATATATATCTCTCTGGCTAACTCACTCAGTCTTTCTTCGGTCTCCGCTGTGTCTCGGGCTTCGTTTTTTCCCCTCTTTCTTTTTTCTTTATCTTTTTATTTGTGTCTCCCCCCTCCTCTCTCTCTCGCTCTCTTTCTCTCTTTCTCTCTCTCTCTCTCTCTCTCTCTCTCTCTCTCTCTCTCTCTCTCTCTCTCTCTCTCTCTCTCTCTCTCTCTCTCTCTCTCTTCTCTCTCTTCTCTCTCTCTCTCTCTCTCTCTCTCTCTCTCTCTCTCTCTCTCTCTCTCTCTCTCTCTCTCTCTCTCTCTCTCTCTCTTCTCTCTTCTCTCTTTCTCTCTCTTCTCTCTTTCTCTCTCTTTCTCTCTTTCTCTCTCTTTCTCTTTCTCTTCTCTTCTCTTTCTCTTCTCTCTCTCTCTCTCTCTCTCTCTCTCTCTCTCTCTCTCTCTCTCTCTCTCTCTCTCTCTCTCTCTCTCTCTCTCTCTCTCTCTCTCTCTCTCTCTCTCTCTCTCTCTCTCGTGCGCGCGCGTCAGTTACATGAAACCCCTCGTTAACTGATAATTAATAGAGCATCATTATAAAGGGGTAACGCGAGCCCGGAGAAAGGTGGATAAACTGAGCGATAATTTCGTGTCCATCGATAGGGGATAATAAAGCATCATCGTAGGAGGACGGATAAAGCGTGGATGAAGGGAGACAGGGAGACAGACAGACACATAGACAGTCACATAAACAGTCACACAAACGCACAGACAGACACAGAGACGCAGACAAACAAACGCACAAACAGACAGACGCAGACATACAAACGCACAGACAGACAGACACTCATCTGGGTTGTTGGAAGTCCAGTGGTTAGCCAGGAAGGTGAAAGGATGTTGTGGTGTAGGGTTTGTGTGTGTATGCGTCTATGTCTGTGCGTCTATGAGTCTGTATCTGTGTGTTTTGACAGGAATAGCGAGAAATAATGAAATAATAAGATTGGGGAGGCAGAAAAAAAGAAGGGTAAACATAGAGAGACAGACATAGAAATTGCCAGAGAGGGGGGGGGGGGGGGGGGGGGAGATTAAGAAAATAAAAATCAGAGATGGTTAATGGACAACATGGATAAAACAAAGATATGGAGAAAATAAGAGTAATTAAAAAAAAAAAAAAAAAAAAAAGTAGCATCACGTCGAGAGGTAGAAAAGCGACCGAAAAAGGAGGAGGCGTGACTCACCCGCCTTAGCTTGCGGCGAGGCTCCGTCACCGCCCGGCTCCCTCGGGTCGCGCTCCCCTTCGGCGCCAGCGCGTCTCCCGAGGACGTCTCCCTACTCCTTCGTCCTCGGCTCGTGAGGGCGCTTCGACTCTTGCGTCTGCTACGCCCTCAGTTACTCCGCCTACTTCTTTGTTTCTTGTGCTTCTTCCCTGCTCTTTTTTTCTTATTCGTCTTCTTTTCTTTTCCTTATCTTCTTCTTCCACTTCTCGTTCTCTTCTCCTCCACCACATGCTCCTCCTCCATCACATGCTTCTCCTCCACCTCATCCTCCTCCTCCCCCCTCCCTCCCTCCCTCCTCCCTCCCTCCCTC
>NC_061853.1:33133-35633 GCF_019202785.1 Penaeus chinensis | reverse complement strand
CTCTCTCTCTCTCTCTCTCTCTCTCTCTCTCTCTCTCTCTCTCTCTCTCTCTCTCTCTCTCTCTATCTATCTATCTCTATCTCTATCTCTATCTCTCTCTCCTCTCTCTCTCTCTCTCTCTCTCTCTCTCTCTCTCTCTCTCTCTCTCTCTCTCTCTCTCTCTCTCTCTCTCTCTCTCTCTCTCTCTCTCTCTCCTCCCTCCCTCCCCCCCTCTCTCTATCTCTCTCTCTCTCTCTCTCTCTCTCTCTCTCTCTCTCTCTCTCTCTCTCTCTCTCTCTCTCTCTCTCTCTCTCTCTCTCTCTCTCTCTCTATCTCTATCTCTCCCTCTTCCTCAGTGGTAACAATACGTATCAACGCGTGAAACACACGCGTTGATTGGCACACACATACAAGGAAAAAGGAAATAGCATGGAAAACCAACAAAAAAGAGCGAGATGGAAAATTGGGAGGGGGGGGGAGAGAAAAAAGTAATATCAACAAAAACAGCGAGAAAAAAAGTGGTTGAAATCCATCAGATCAAATTTGAGGTAATACTTTACACTTCAGCTGGTAAAAATTCCCGTCGCATAATTTATTACTCCAGATGTACGCCCATATCCTCCCGTGGTAGGGGGGGAGGGGGGAGGGTGTGTGGGAAGAACAGTCCATCATTCAGGGACATGAGCAATGCAGGCTGATGGAGAGACACATTTATTGTGTGTATATATATATATATATATATATATATATATATATATATATATATATAAATATATATATATATATATATATATATATTATATATATACATATACATATACATATACATATACATATACATATACATATACATATACACGGGAGTGTGTGTGTGTGTGTGTGCGTGCATGCATACATATATATATATATATATATATATATATATATATATATATATATATATATATATATATATAATCCATGCGTGCATATATGCATAATATATGTGCATGTACATATGTATATGGCAGCGAGAGAGAGGGAGGAAAAGAGAGAGATAGCGGGGTAAGAAACAGACACACAAGATAGATACTTAGCGAAAACAAAAAAGGTATAAACAGTCAAAAAGTATGGTGAGTGGGGCAGAGCGCGAGAGACAAAAGCAGAAGCAGAACAGTCAGAAGTGCTATACATTTTTATAGTCTTTAAGAAAAGGAAAAAAGAGACAGCAACTTTGCCGTGGTCATTTTCTCTTTATACAGAATGTATCGAGAGCGAGTGCAATATGAATTGTTTTTAATAGAAGTTTATACTGTGTAGGGCTATCTTTAGAAGTCATAAACCCACGCAGTGATCGTGGAAGGAGCAAGGAGTGGCAGGCAGCAGCATCCCGCGAGAGGATAAACGAGCGGCGAGGGCCCTGCGCCGGCACCTGGTCAGCCTCGCAAAGCCAGCCGCCCCAGCCCGAGATTATGCCCTTCCGCCATGCCTGTGATTACAAGCTTACAAGCACTGTAACCTTGCTCGATACAGCGAAACGGCCGTCTCACTCAAAGAGATAATAAAAGAGCATCAAATTATACATAATACAGCGGTCTGACGTTGCCAATTCGTGCTTAGTTAGGCCACGCCGCGTCCTGGAGAGCCCCCTCCTCTTCTCTGTAGGATCTGATCCCATAATGAAGCGTTGGTCCTTCGCGATTAAGGCAGATGGGAGGGCGCAGTGTGTTCGCTCTGGTCGCCTTGAGTGTGCATGTGTTAAGAAATTGCTGTGTGTTTATTCTCTGCTAGGCAAAGAGGAGATTATCTTATTAATTTTTTTCCTCTTTTCTTTCTTTTCGTGTGTGTTTATGCGACTTTGCGTCCTGTCTAAGAGCGTGTGGCGTAGGCTTACTCTCCCTGCATCTTCGTACTTTATCCTGAATGATGCTTCGTTATAGACTAAAACTTCCAGACAAAAATATAAATAAGTTGATTTCCCAGTCAAAAATTCTTGTCTGACATGTTTCGGATTCCATTTCGAACAGTCAATTAATTCAGGTAAGCCTTGTTGTCTCAATGAAGAGGGTTTCGAAGCCTCATTCACGACACACTTTATTCTGTGTCTGTACAGTTTACTTCCCTTTGAGCGTACTTAAAAGGTCTCGCTCCAATACTCCCTTTGCAGTGTATATTGGTATCTGTCAATCGATGCTTTGTTATTCAATTTATTTATTCAGATTTTCGTTATCATTTCTAAAATGACGCTCATTTCAACACACACACACACACACACACACACACACACACACACACACACACACACACACACACACACACACACACACACACACACACACACATATATATGTATATATATATATGTGAAAGTTTCGTAAAAATTATATGTCTAGCAATTGACAAGAATAGGTCAGTGATGGAATGCAAAGAGGCAAATTGATCAAATATAGGAGAGGAAAAGTCATTATTTTATTTGTTAATTATTCCTTTGCATACTGATGTATATGTGTTTGTTTCTTATTCTTTTATTTGATGAATGTAT
>NC_061853.1:21898-24398 GCF_019202785.1 Penaeus chinensis | reverse complement strand
CTTTTGTTTGTATGTGTTTCTGTCTGTCGGTTTTGTCTGTCTGTCTGTCTGTCTGTCTGTCTGCGTGCCTGTCTGTCTGTTTGTCTGTGTGTCTGTCTGTTATGGACTTAAACACACACACACACACACACACACACACACACACACACACACACACACACACACACACACACGAACACCCCCCCACAAACACACACACACACACACAAGCAACCAAGCATACCCTCTTCCCCCTGTCCCACACACACAAACACAAACAACCAGACAACCAAAGCAGACAGGAAAAAAACACGAAGAAAACACAAGCAACAGAGAGAATTCAAGGGTTTAATTTCCTCTCATCAAAACCATTCATCATCAATTGCGAGACGTGTTCTTGCAACTACATCATCGCTCTCTCCCACTCGCGGTCGATGGTGAGGCCGTGTCATCACCAGCGTGTCATCACTACATGCCAGCGTGTAGACTAGGTGCAGACACTCGTGTGCACTTGTAAACATAGGCATATAGATATTGATATACACACGGATATACACATGCACACATACACATACAAATACTCAAACATACACATACACACAGTCATACACACACAAACACATAAACACACATATCTATATCTACCTACTATCTATCTATCTATCTATCTATATATACGTATTTATATATCAACGCATATCGCATACACACAGCCTGTACATACGGCTCTCACTCCTGGCCTCCCCCCACCCACCCCCTCGCCCTGCTCTCCCGGCCTCTCCCCCTCCCCCTCGCCCTGCTACCCCCCCCCACCCACCCTGCTACCCCCACCATCCCCCCACCCTCCCACCTTCCCGGATCAAAACCGCACGCCCGTAGGATCCGCCCGGACATCGTAGTTAAAATTGCCGAATGACCTGGACGCGGGCGGGTGGGCGGAGAGAGACGCGGGCGGAGCGGAATGGCTGGACGGAGGGTGGTGGTCACTCGTGGGTGAGGGTTGGGGGGGGGGGAAGGGGGAAGGAGGGGAAAGGGAAGGGAGGGGGGAAGGGGGAAAGGGAATGGAGGGGAAAGGGGGAGGGAGGGAAAGGGGGAGGGAGGGGAAAGGGGGAGGAAGGGGAAAGGGAAGGGGGGAAGGAGGGGAAAGGGAAGGGAGGGGAGAGGGGGAAGGGGAAAAGGGGGAGGGAGGGGAGAGGGGGAAAGGGGGAGGGAGGGGAAAGGGGGAGGGAGGGGAAAGGAGGAGGAGAGGAAAGGAAAGGGAGAGAAGGAGAGAAGGGAAGAAAGAGGAGAAGAAGTAGGGAAGACGAAAGAGGAGAAAGAGAAAGAGGAGTAGGAGGAGGAGAAGAAAGAAAGGGAAGAGGAGGAACATGAGGAAAGGGAGAAAAAGAAGGGAAGGAGGTAGAGTAGGAAGGAAACGAAAGAAAATAGAGAAAGGGGTGGGGAGAGAAGAGGGGAAAAGCGAGAGATGGTGGAGAGGGGACGCGTAAGAGGCGAGGGAGGGAGAAGGAGGCAGGGAGAAGGAATAGGAGGAAGGGAAACAGAGGCAGGAAACGCGTCTCTCTCTCCGCCATTATCTTTGGCGATGAACGAGGACCAATTGCACAAGGGAATCCCGTGTTGAAAGACTCTCGTCGCTTCTCTGTGTCGTTTTTGTTTCTCTCTGTCTCTCTTTCCTCTCTCTTTCTCTTTCTCTCTCTCCTTCTCACTATCTCTCTCTCTCCTTCTCTCTCTCCTTCTCTCTTTCCTCTCTCTCTCTCTTTATCTCTCTCCTTCTCGCTATCTTTCTCTCTGTCTCCCTCCTTCTCTCTCTCTCTCTTTCTCTCTCCCTCCCTCCCTTCCTCCCTTCCTCTCTCTCCTTTTCTCCCTCCCTTCCTCCCTTCCTCCCTTCCTCCCTTCCTCTCTCTCTCTCCCTCCCTCCCTCTCTCTCTTTCTCTCTCCTTGCCTCCCCCCTCCCTTCCCCCCACTCCTTTCTCCTAGACCGAGAGGCCAAGACGGCTCCGCGGGTCGGACCGTTAGCTTTATATCTTGTCACGTCCAGACGGAGTGTGGAGGGAGGAGGAGGGGGGGAGGGAGGAGGGGGTGGGGGAGAGGAGGAAGAAGGTGGGGAGGGGTTTGTGGATGGTGGGAGAGGGGGAGGGGGGGTAGGAAGGAGGAGGGAGGGGGAGGGGGAGGGTGTGGGAGGGAGAAGGTGGGGAGGGGAGTGTGGATGGAAGGAGAGGGGGAGGGGGAGGGGGGAGGGGGTAAGAGGGAGAAGGTGGGGAGGGGGAGAAGGAGGTGGGAGGTGGGGAAAGGTAGGGAAGGGAGGAGAATGAAGGGGAGGGGGAGAGGTAGGGAGGAAGAGGAGGAGGTAGAAGGAGGGGGAAAAAAAGGTAGTGTTAGAAGGGAGGGAGGATAAAAGAGGAGGAAGGAGAAGGGAGAGTAAGAGGGGAAAGCTAGAAGGGGGAAGGGTACGGAGTTGCATGGGGAAGGAGGGAGGGTGGGAGGGGAAGGAGGGAGGGGGGGAGGGAAAAGAACGAAGGGT
>NC_061853.1:15272-21798 GCF_019202785.1 Penaeus chinensis | reverse complement strand
TGTGTGTGTATATATGCTTCCTTTTTTATTTTATTTGTACTTGTATATATCTACTGTTTTTATCTGTATTTATGTTTTTTTGGTTTTACATCTACCTAACCCAACGTTAGATGTTGACAGTAGAAGGGAATGAGGGGACGCCACGAGCACCCCGCCCGGGAACGAGGGACGCTACACACACCCCGCCCGGGCGCATCTCTTATATATCCTTTCCCTCTCTCTTATATATCCTACATGTGGGTATTTATATATGTTTATATATTTACAGATTGATATTTCCGTTTTTTAGTTTCACGTGAGTATTTGTTTAGGTGGTTGTATATTGGTGTGTATGTATAGTTGTATATCGGTATACTTATGTAGTCGCATATGTGTATTGGTGTATATTTGTATGTTCATATTCCTGTGTGTTTATGTGTATGTATGTATGTGTGTATGTATGCGTATGTATGTGTGTGTATATATGTATGTATGCATGTATGTTTATGTTATGTATGTATATATGGATATATGTATATATATGTATATATATATTCATATGGTTATATATTTGGGTGTTCATATATTTATGTATTAATGTTTTCATAGTTTGGCATATTTATACATTCATAGATTTATATTTTATATTTCATAGTTTTATATATTTATATGGTAGTATATCTATGCAGTTGAGTATTTATATGTTTGTACATGTATATTTATATATTTATATTTTTATGCATGTTTACATATTTATATATTTACTTTTTTATGGGTTTACATTTTTACCTTTTTATCTGTTTACACTTTTTTAAGTGCTTACATATTTATATGTTTGTACATTTATATATCTCCTTCTCTTATCTGTTTTATGGTTTTTTGGTTTTACATCTACCTAACCCACCTTTAGAAATGGAGGAGAAACGTTTTTTTAAAAAAAACGATAGATGTTGACAGTAGAAGGGAATGAGGGGACGCTCCCCACACCCCGCCCAGGAACGAGGGGACGCTACACACCCCGCCCGGGCGCATAATTTATATATATATATATATATTTATATTTTCTATGTAGTATATATTTGTATCTGTGTATCTCTCCTTTTATGTATGTGTGTATGTCGGTATATATATATATATGTAGGTTTTTTACATATCATGTAATTGCATACTTATGTGTGTATATATATGTTTGTGGTTATATATTTCCTTATTCATATATATATTTCTTTTTTTATGTACTTTTGCATTTATATTTTTATGTTTTGGTGTATGTGTATATATATATTTTTTTTGTAATTATGTGTATATATATATTATATATATATTTTTTGTGTATATGTATATATATATATATTTTTTGTGTATATGTATGTATGTGTATGTGTATGTATATGTATATATGTGTATATGTGTATGTATATGTATATATATATATGTATATGTATATATATATATGTATGTATGTGTGTGTGTATATATGTATATGTATGTGTATGTATTTTGTATATATATGTGTATACATTAGTATATATATTTACTAGTGTACATTTATGTATCTATATGGTTGTGTGCATTTATGTATTTATATATTTGTATACATTTGTGTATTTATATATTTGTATACATTTATGTATTTACGTGTGTGTATGCATTTATGTATTTATATGGTTGTATGCATTGGTGTATTTATATGTGTGTATGCATTTATGTATTTATATGTTTGTATATTGGTATATTGATGTATTTACTTTTATAGTTTTTGTAGGGAGGTATCTCTGAGTTTTCATATAATTATTTATTTTCCCTTTTATGTTTTTCCATATTTATATTTATATTGGTATATATTTGTATTTTATGTAGTTGCAGCAAGGTATTGACAGTAGAAGGGAACGAAGGGACGCTACACGCACCCCTCCCAGGAACGAGGGGACGCCACACACACCCCGCCCGGGTGTACTTTATTTTTATATATTCTTATACTTTGGATCTGTGTACCTATCTAGTGGTACATCTATATATTTATATATTTGGTTGTTCATATTTTCATATATTTGTGTATGTATATATATGAATTTTTCCTTTTTTGGATATTTACACTTTCGTATATTTATATATCCATACTTTCATATGTTTATTTAGGTTTGTAGATGTGGTTGTATGTGTAGGTGTTTTTTTAGTATTTGGTTTTATTTTGCATGTGTTTTCTTGTTTTTTGTATAGTTTTGAATAGATGTAGATTTTCATATGTAGAGGTTGTTATGTATATGGTTATGTAGTTGGTTTTAAATCTAGTCTGTATGTATATATGTAGTATATATACATATATGTTGTGTAATGGTTGTATTTTATCTATATTTTATTTGTATGTTGATAGTCGAGGTTCTATGAGTGCTACCATGTTATAAGATATATTATGAATATATCACACAATCCTCTCGTTGTTTTGAGGTTTTATAGCAGATAACTCTTCGATAGATATATATTTAGTTTTGAACACTATGTAAGGGATGAGATATACGGTGTTTATGAGTGAGAAAGAAATAGAAAATAGAAAATCAATCCCCCTCTGAGAGGTTCTCAAGGATAGCACATGTGTTAAGAACCAGTCTCCTATAAATCAAGAATAGGGAAGACAAGCACACAGGAACAACAGTTGTGAACGGGACAAGAAACACCAACCTAACCTACCCTCCCTGACCAAGAGTAGCCCCCATGAGAAGGGCTCCTGTTGTTTCCAGTGTGTTTTGTTCAGGCCTTTGTTTTATGATAAAAAGGAGGTTGGTTTAGATACAGTCCATATAATGGCAAAAATCAAAGCACAGACGGTCTATCCAGAGAAAAGCAAACCTCCCCTTGACACCACACAGGCAGGAGGAACTAGGACACATGGGCTCCCAGAGAAACGGCCTCTCCTAGTCCCCCAAATGATCAATACTGAGGACCGAGGATACAGGGTCCCACACAGGAATACCTTTCCATGTCGCTTATTCACAACTCGTTAGATAGGTATAAATTTGTATGCCTGATCAATAAAGAGTCAGTAAGCACCAGCTGACACCTGATGAGGCCATGTAGGCCGAAAGCGCTCGTGTCTGGATTTACTGTAGTTTAAGTGATATGAGTGTTTTTTATTGTATTTCCTGTGAACGTGTGTAATTGTGGTGTTTTTTGTGCTCTGTGTTCTGTGCATAAGTTATGTTGGTACCCAGTGCATAAGTGATAACTGGACATTATACAAGCCATAGAAAAGGCTCCAGTGGACCCTTCCAACAAGCCCATTTTTCTTTCGCTTTTATAAAAGACCGACAGGAGCTACAAGCCTCCTCAGACAGAAACCCAGAAGGAACCAACACACAGATAGTAGACGACTTTACAATTAATTCAGCTGAATTAAATGTATCAGAAATAAGTGTGTTCGTGATAGCTTCCCTGGGCAATGAACGGTTTTTTATAAAGAGTCGGGTGTTGGTCTTGGAAGAAGAGGGTGGAAACCAGTTATCAAAGGAAAAAATCCCCAACAGTACAGTCAGAGTAGAATGTATCCGTATAGAAGTGCCTAAAATCAATGACAGGACTAGCAAGGTGTGGATTGTAAATGTCTGATAACCCATTAGATCAGTGAACAAGAAATAGTAGAGACTGAGTAGTTGTCATTTGATACCGAGGCTTATACAGGTTTTAACAGTGGTCAGTTCCCTTAGTACAAGATGGTTTCAACAAGGAAACAACTGAGAGAGGAATCAAAGGGAAACCATAAAGAAATTGATAGAGAATGGAAGAGGCCCTCCAGGGATAAGCGGACCTTTTAGAGAGATAGGACCTTCCCACCACAGGGAAAGAGGGTCACCAAGGGACAAGAGGGAATTTAGTGAGCTAGAGGATAGAAAAGAGTCTTAATACAATCCCTCCCAGGAGGATGGAACCACCCAGATGCATGGGTAAAAGGAAATAAAGCTATTGAAGCTTCTCCCTTTGATACACATCCTGTCAGAACAAAGGACTAGAATAGGACACCCCGAAGACCCTTTTGAAGATGAATGTGCTATATTGGAGTCACATAGAGTGAGAGACAGAGATAGAGGATTAACAGAATTCCATATACTGACAAATTTATTCAGAAAAGAGGCCATATGTTTACAGTACCTGGACCTATGTGACAAGAGTGAAGCTAGAGAGATCTCAGGGATATGTAAAACAATAGTAACAGACATCCCCAGCCCCACTAAAGCCCTCCCCCCTAGATGGTTGATTGAACTAGGTGAACAAATTTGGTCGGATGCTGCAAGACAATGGCAAGGCCTTGTAGCAGCAAATCTCAGGGCCGAGGCATTCAACTGCGGGCTGAAATAATAAACTTAAAACTAGAGATCAGGGACAGATTCCCAGACACATATAGAAAATAACAAACAAAGCTTATAAAAAAGGAACTGGGAACATGAAAGAAAAGAACCCCCCAAAAGAAGTATCATATATATTTGAAGAAGAAGTACCCCTTCTAAGTTACATAAGGAAAGAGTCTAGTTTAACAAAGGAAGAGGAAGAAATTCTAAATCTATGTCGAGAACCGATAAAACCCCATAAGATAAGTACCCCCCAAAACCCAGGGAGGGTTGTTTTCCCCTCCCCCCTACATGAAGATAGCCCCCTTTCCTCTCCTTTTCTTGAGAACCTTACCCCCCAGGAGGTACCCCAACCCCAGTCTCTTGAGAACCTTACCCCCCAGGAGGTACCCCAACCCCAGCCTGTAGAGAACCTTACCCCCCAGGAGGGACCCCAACCCCAGTCTGAAGAGAAGGATGATGGAACAGAGGAGAACATTCCTAACAATCCATCAGGGGCAACGGCCACAGGGGAGCGTACCCCCAACCTCACCCCCCTTTTGGAGTTGGCTCAAAGAACCCCCCCCCCCCCAAGGAGAGGACCCTTTTAATTTCAATGGTTCCCTGGTCTCAGATCTCCTTTTGCCTTTAGAGGCCTCCCTGGACACAGCCCCCACCCCAGCCCAAGGAGACAGACTGGAAGCTTGCCATGCCCTTATAGATAGAGTAGTGGGAGTAGTTAACAGAATGGAAAGTATTTTCTTGGAAAAATAAAACCTCCCCCTCCTCAGAAAGAGAAAGAACATCTTTTAAGAGAAGACGCTGAAAAAGAGAACCCACATACATGGCAGGCACTCAGGGAGCATGCAACAAGGGAGAAAGGAAATAAGTTTAACAGAATGAAAAACAGGAGACCTAGGAAGAGGAATCAAGGAAAAAACAAGAATAGGAAGTGAGTTTTTTCCCCCACCTCCCCATCCTCACCTTCCACCCCCTCCCCACCCAACCCACCTCCTTCCCCCGCCTTCCCACCCCCCTCGCCCACCTCACCCCTACACCTCTCACCAACCCCACACCACCCCCATGCGCCCTTCCCACCCTCCCCCTCGCCCTTTTTACCCCCACCCCCCTCCCCGGCGTCCGCCTCACCCCCCTCCCCCTCGCCCATCTCACCCACCTCCCCCTCTCCTACCCAAATTGCCCCCCCTGCACGTCCCCCCCCTCCACATGCCCCCAAGGATACGAGGAAAGGGTTTGGTACAGGGGAACAGGAGGCCCAGAAACAGGGGTGGTTTTGGAAACAGGAGGGAGTACAGGAAGGGGAAAATGGAAAAGAATTTTTTTGGAGGGTGGAGACAGAACATAGGAAGAGAGCTTAGGCCCCAGATGAAGTTGGTAGAGTCAGGGATCAATACAAGAAAGGTCAGGAACAAATTATGGAGGCCCAAAGGAGAGACCCATACCCGAGGTAAGGGACCAGATGAGAATAGAAGAGAAGGCACCAATGGGTCAAGGGGAAAGAGGAGAAGGATGGTGGCTAAGGGGAGGAAATGGCAGCAGGGATGGAATCGGTAGTTTCGGTGATCCCCTCACGCAGGCACAGAAGATCAGTCTATGTTTTAAAGGCAGATCCTTTGTCTTGGGCCCCCCTTTCCCCCGCCCTTACTTTTGAATCTAACCACTTCTTTGGAGAATCTTGAAAAGAGATGACTCAAAAATTCTCAGCATCCCTAAACCCCAGGTTTGGCCCCCCACTAAGAACAAACAAAACAAATCTACCCCCTCCAACTCCAGGGATGAAAAGATATAATGGTCCCCCTCCTAAAAAAATGCAGGTTTTTAAAAGATATATTAAATGAAGAAGTGGTCCCGAGTCATACAGGCAAGCAAGAGGAAATTAA
Source organism: Penaeus chinensis (assembly GCF_019202785.1). Lineage (NCBI taxonomy): Eukaryota > Metazoa > Arthropoda > Malacostraca > Decapoda > Penaeidae > Penaeus > Penaeus chinensis. The sequence goes on along the minus strand of NC_061853.1, from coordinate 15,599 downwards.
GACCAAAACCTAACAAGGGATGAGATTAGTTGCTCTAGAGAAACTGAGAAAAGACCGAAAACATCTAATAATAAAAAAGCAGATAAGGATGTGCATTTGGTAGTTCTCAGGACAGAAAAACTATAGAGCAATGGGACAGGCACACCTTAGAGACATAAATACTTACAAACCTCTACCCAACCCACAGGAAGAGTTGCAGAGAGTGGAAGTGGAGGACAGAAAGCAGAGTTTTAGTAGCAGATTATACTGTATAGACGCACCAACAAGAAAGATTTAGTTACGCAGCACAAAGAGACGCCCTGTTGGCCATAAGCCAAGTATTCCCCA
>NC_061853.1:9291-15172 GCF_019202785.1 Penaeus chinensis | reverse complement strand
GGCATGCGCATACAATATACATAATATACAAAAAAAAAATAATATATATGCAACGTGGTGGTTACGTTCATGCTTTAGTTTTAATATCTGCGTTCGTGGCACTCCTCGCCAATCAGAGAGCAGTAAGTGCATGGTGGGGGTATTTAATACAGTTACGTCGCGAGCTCCTGTGACTCTTCAATGAACCGAGCGAGATGTTTCGACTGAAATGTAAGTATAAAAAAGCTTGTACGACCCGGGGATTTTCATTTGGCGGACTGAAGTATATAATACCCCAATTATTAGCCACTTAGATTATGGACCCGTGATACAGCCCATTGGAGTCAAAGAAGATTAAGAAAAAGGTAGAGCCCTTCCTGCATTGCGAGGCACGCGATGCAAGATACGGGTCGACGGGCGCCCATTACCCGGGGTCACGGCCAAAAGGGGCCACGCGAGGAAGGCCGGACAAGGGAGGAAGGAAAGGTTTAAAGGGAGACGTGGAGAAAACAGGGGGAAATCAAGAGGAACACACACACACACACACAGACACCACGCACACGCAACACTCGCAAAACACACACACACACACACCCACACAGAGTGAGAGAGAGAACCAAACTGACAGACAGACAGACATATACAGAGAAGACAAAGAGAGGAAGGAGAGGGGAATATATATATAACTATATAATGATATATAGTATATATACTGTGTATGTGTGGTTTGTGTGTGTGTGTGTGGAGATAAATATGTATACACACCACTCACACCCACATCACCCACACATCACACACACACACACAATATAAGATAATATATATATATATATAATTATACAACACATACACAGATAATATAAATATAATAGATATAGAATTAGTATATATAAATATATATATATATAGAATATATATAAATATATAGAGAAAGAGAGAGAGAGAGAGAGAGAAGAGCGAGAGAAAAGAAGAAGAGAGAGAGAGAGAGAGAGAGAGAGAGAGAGAGAGGAAGAGAGAGAGAGAGAGAGAGAGAAGAGAGAGGGAGAGAGAGAGAGGAGAGAAAGAGAGATAGAATAGATAGATAGATGGAATAGATAGATAGATAGAAGATAGATATATAGAGAAGAGAGAGAGAGGGAGAGAGAGAGAGAGAGAGAGAGAGAGAGAGAGGAGAGAGAGAAGAGAGATAAGAGAGAGAGAGAGAGAGAGAGGAAGAAGATGAGAGAGAGAGAGAGCGATTTTCCTAAACTGCATTAATGATTTAGGAATGCCAGGTATGGAGCAATTTAAATAGCTGCTTCGGTAGAGCTTGGACAAATTTCTGTTCTTGCGTGGAAGACAAGACAAAAGTCCTTTTCCATTAGTCTCACAATATATAGAAGGATAGATGTGTAATTTCACGCTCCATTATGCCAATACGGAAATTGCAACAGGGAGTACATTTACTTCTGGTGGTACGAGTCTGCAGAGTAATGAAATCATGCCCCCACAATGATGTAATTCCTCTAGAATCGCAGTCCTGGGTCCGTTGAACGTCTGGTCCGTGCACTTCATGGCTTGTGAAGGATTTCCGTAAATTAACTACTGTATGAGTATTTGTCATTATCACGTGACTACAGATTCATTCTCTTTACGTAGTGTAATTTGGGGCCTCGCTCATACATAGTTTAAATGCCTGCAGCATAAAAAGTATCCCTCTTATCAATACTCCCTTCTTTGGTGCAGAGTAACGACACTTTTAGGTAGCGCTTGCACGTACGGGTGAACACTGGGTGCACCTAGCTTTTTTCAGCGTTTTTAGACATTTTAGATGTACTTCCTGGTAACACTGCATATGGGGAAGGATATAATGACCGTAATAGATCTTACATTAATGTCCTATTACATACCTGTGCTGCATGTCATGGAAATCGTCGAACGGGGTGTTGGCAACCTTAAGCAGGCGTGGGAACGGCACCCACGAGGCCAGGTTGCAGTTATGCTATACCTGTTTGGCCTTCATTAACAATACTTTCCCTTATATAAGTCTAGTCGATTGCATAGATTTGGATTACTCTTGAGATTACAAAGGCATGATCTGAGAAAACGAACAGAGAAAATTGGAAAGCACTACGACGAGTCATCCGTGGCCCCGTTCATAATAACCTTTCCTTCCCATGATTAAGTGTTCAGATGTCGTTAAGATACATTAAAAACGGCAGATAATAATGAGTCAAGCTGCCGCCCGACATTCGGCACGAGTTTCGAGAAAGACGAAGTATATGCAGAATATTTTTTTGAAAGAGACCCTTTTCCGATATATTACAATCAAAATAATAGAAAGAACATGAAAAATAGAATATACAGAAATACATGAAAGGAGCCTAGGGAACAGGTTAAGAAATGTACAAAGTTGTGTACCCAAACGCTAGCCGCCGCCCACAGATCACGTGAACGGTTGTGCCGGCAATAGTTCTTGCACTTTTTTGGGTTCGTCTTTGTCGCTTTCACCAGTACGAGAATCGCTTTTTCAACTGGAATTGATAACTGGTAATAATTAGCGTTTTACAGTATGTAAGAAAGTTGATAATTGTTTTAGTCTTACCAAAGTTGTATTATTTAGAAAGACACGTTTCCTTTAAGTAAAAAAAAAAAAAAAATCTGTTAAGAAGGAAATGCGATGTAAATTTTTTTTTTTCCGGAAACTTCATTCATTTTAAAAAGTTTCCGGCCTCGTTTCCAGGTTTTTAATGACAATGTAACAAAAAAGAATAAAAGCCACTTGGAGCCCATTCGTGTTGTGGGCCGTTGTACTCGACTAAAAAATAAGCCCCAAAAAAGCGTGTCTGTTCCTGCACTTCAAAATGGATGACTTTTAGGTGCCTCCTATGAAAAAATAAAGACAAAACAAAAAAAAAGAACAAAAAAAAAGAAAACGAGAACACCAAGGACACAGTTTATTTTCCACTTATCGTTGTTATATCAAAGCACCGTCCCCAGATTTGCAGCCTAGACACATTCCCAAAAATTATAAATTTCGAAAAAAAATTCCCCCTTATGGTAGCTGACATCCCTAAAAATCGTGCGAGAGATAGAAAGTCAGCGTTCCATTCACTGCGCAGAATTCAACATGACACGAAGACAGGTCAGTCCACGCGCATGTTTAAATGTTAGCGCTACTAGCCATCATTGTACGGAAGAATCATGTGCAAAAACTCGCCAGAAGGGGGGGTTTTTTTACAGATAATCACGTACCGAAAGAAGAAAATAGAGAGGTGACAGGTTATTTCATCAGCCTATCTAACTAACACAGTGGCGAGATGCCTCGGTCTACAAATTAAGGGAAATCAGAAATAACTTAAAAAAACGCGAATTCCTGTTTTTTCATAATTAAAAAAAAATAATATGAATATGAAGATATGTAATTCAGTTCAAAGTTTTTTTCATGAGATATTTTTTTGTTCGTGATACGTCCCGGAAAATATAGTGCTTATTTACAAAAGAATTGCTTATACATTGTCACATTTCATTAGCGAAGAAAAAAGCCAAACCCACACTCACACACACCCAATCAAGCAGGTAAACGTAAAATATCTGGAAGTGTATGTGTGAACACACAAACACACACACACACACAACACACGACAAACACTCAAACACACACCACACACACACATACACACACCACACACACACACACACACACATATATATCATTGATATATATATATAGTATATCATATAATATTGTATATATATCCCACCACACACGTACGCACGCACACAACACACACACACACACACTCCCACACACACAATATATATATAGATGTCTATATTTATGAAGAGAATGAGAGAAAGAGAGAGAGAGAGAGAGAGAGAGAGAGAGAGAGAGAGGAGAGAAGAGAGAGAGAGAGAGAGAAAGAGAGAGAGAGGAGAAGAGAAAGAAGAGAGAGATAAGAGATAGAGAGTGAGAGAGAGAGAGAGAGAGAGAGAGAGAGAGAGAGAGAGAGAGAGAGAGAGAGAGAGAGATGGCCACTTGTCATATCAAGTGATTAAATACAATATTTAGCATATGAAACAAGGCTCTGAGTAAAATATATATACTATATGCCTAGATCTATAACAGTCCTAAGCTTATGTCAAAATGTCTTTAATAAAAAAGTCGGAAGGTATGAGCCAGACTGTGGGTGACGAAAGCGTGATGTTATCTCACAGATCACCCGTTTGCTTTTTGTCCCACACGCTCTAGGGAAGCTATGATAATCACCATTATGAGCAGAACTATCCTATCGTACCTAGATTATCAAAGTCCTCTTTTACTCACGCGTCTTGTAAACAAAACTGTGCAGATTTTACGAAAAAGATGGGATACCAAGACAATTTTTACAATACTACTGAAATTCCTTACGTTTCTAATGGAACACAGAAGGAAGAAACTTAATTTTGAAATTAATTTACAAGTTGGTGCATTTTACAGTGTTGGTGATTAAAAGTTAGATATATTCATTGGCTCGCTATCCTGTATAAATGTACGAGTGAATAAAAACAGAATCCCCCAATCATAGGGCCAGTAAATTAGGTCATAGTTGACTGATTCAGAAATATACCCTTACCTTGCGTTTCCGCGGAGAAATACGGAATGTTTCATGAGCGTTACAAAGAACGGGAACGGGTTGTGTGTTTACGGTGGCTTTAAATGTAACATTGACCCACACGTGCGTTTTGGCGTTCCGTTTAAGCACATTTATATGACGCTAGTAATTTAAAATATAGCACATTTTCCATTAGAAAGGCCAACTGTTAGGCTCACGGGCTCCAAGAATCAGCTCGGTTTTTTCACATTTAACAAACTTCACTTAGCTTAAATATGTTATATAAATACAAAAAGTCAAGAAGTGCCCACCTCATTACACGTGAACTTAAAAGTTAATTTGACAGAATCATACGAAAAATATTCTTAAACTATTTTACATTAATCCTGTTAGTATAACAATGTACAAATGTCTGCTAACACCGTACGTGTGTAACGCCGCACGGAGAATACAAGAATCGCGTAGAATGGTGTACTTCGTGGAGCTGCGTAATTGCCAGACGGAGCGCGGGCATGTCTGATAGACAAGGTTTTAGCGCACAGAAAATAACAGCAAACAAGCGCGAACAGTTCTGCAGCTGCGCCGCCAGACCGGCTCTCTGAAACACCGCCGACCCATACTGTCCGGACAGATCAACAGAAAAACAAACTCAGATGTCTGTTTCGGCAGGTGGTCCAGCTAGAAATCCCGCTTTGGAGACATCCCAACGCAGCAGGTGAAATGCTACGCGCCGAGAAATTGTGATCGATTCAGGCTGGCAATTGATGTAACCGCTTAAAAACCCTGTTTTGTTGAGTGTTGCTTCAGCCAATATATAAGGGAGAGGGTCGAATCCATTACTTACTAATGATCACACCGCGTGAATGCATTTGCGAATCAGACACATTCTTCTCAGCATCAGCGCCTGCAAAATGGCCTGTAAATAACGGCTGTGATGCGCCCGTGTTACTCGTGCTTCCTCAGTGTGTGCGCACGCAAAAGCAGAAAGACAAGCGTGGAGGCAACGCTGGTCTGTTTTTTAATTTTCCACCTTTTATTGGCAAGGCGCGCGCACGCAAGAAATGTATTGGAGGACATGCCGTATGAAAAGGCCCAGGCTGGGTTAGATGAAAATTACAGATTCGGTTTTAGGAGTATTCGAAGAGAGGCACAGACAAAACATATATATGAACAACGAAACACCACACACAAACACACACAGACACAACCACACACACACTCACACACATAAATATACACACACACACAACACATATATATGTGTATATATATATTTGTAAACAGTATATGTATAATATTAATAAATGTTTGTTTGTTTTGCGCGCGCG
>NC_061853.1:0-9191 GCF_019202785.1 Penaeus chinensis | reverse complement strand
GCAAAGGGGGAGGGAATGAGGGAAGGGGAAGGGCGCTTGGAAAAGGGGGAGGGAGAGAGGGGGAGGGAGGCGTTTAGAAAAGGGGAGGAGAGAGGGGGAGGGGGAGGGGCGGTTTAGAAAGTGGGGAGGGAGAGTAGGGGGAGGGGAGGAGCCTTTAGAAAAAGGGAGGGAGAGAGGGGGAGTGGGTAGGGGAGTGTTAGAAAAGGGGGGAGGGTGTGAGGGGGAGGGGGAGGGCGTGGAAAAGGGGGAGGGAGAGAGGGGGAGAGGGAGGGGCGTTTTGGGTAAGGGGGATGGAGAGAGGGGAGAGCGCTAGAAAAGGGAGGAAGAGGGAGGGGTAGGGAGGAGGGTTTGAAGGAAGGAAGGGTAGGGGACGAATAAAAAGTGTTTTCAGAGGATAAAAATAGAAGAAGTGAAAGAAACACGTAGTGGAAAATTCAGATAGAGAAAATGAAACGGAAAACAGAAGAAAAGAAAGAAAGATAAGAAGGGAGAGAAAAAAGGAGAGAAAAAAAAAAGAAAATTTAGGTCTCCATCTACAATTTCTTCCTCCTTGTTCCATCGGAGCCAAACATCGTACTATCGCTTCCTCCCTGTGACGGGCGCTCTGAAAACAAAAACAAAACAAAGAAACAGAAAACAAAACAAAACAAAACAAAAAAAGCTTTGGATCCTTCCTGTGTGCTTCTGAATCGCGGGCTCTCCGCCGGCAGACAGACTGCAGTAACAATGTGTTTTATTGGCCGTAAGACAGACTTTGGCAGTCTTCGGCTCTGAGGTGAAAGAGTTGAAGAAGAAATGAAATGTCAGAGAGATGGATAAAAGGGAGAAGGAAGAATAGAAAAAATATATGAACAACGGTGATATAGATAGTAGGGGCAGATGGAGGTATATGCAAAGTCGAATGTTGTAAATATAGGGATAGATTAGAGAGACATACAAAGGGTAGTAACCATTAATAGAAAGAGAGAACGATAGATAGAGAGTAAGGCAAAGAAAATATCAAGAGAAGAGGAGAGTGGATGAACGAGAGACAGATCATAGTTAGGAAATCCAAGTTCCGAAGAAGAAAAAAAATGTTGTTTTATTTTCCTTGCGAGAACACCGGAGCGCTTCCCCCACACCGAGTCGGATAAAACCACACACATTGTGCATAAAGAAGAGAGGGGAGAGCAAGAATAAACTCCTTGGAAGGGTTTTTAGACTATATTGTGTGACCAAAACATTTATCCTTGCATAGCTGTTGTAATAAAAGGAATTCCATTGGCCGTTTTGCCTCAGATTTCTTTTTTTTTTTTTTTTTTTTTATTACATGAGTAATCTGATTTTTCTGTCCCGATGAGCATTGCGCATTAATGAATTATAGAGTAGTATCTCTTTTTTTTATGCTACAAGAGATAGTAAATGACTTGAAGCTATTGAATAACAATTCATCGAGCGGCATTGAATAAAATCTTGCACCAGACTGGATGTTTCTATTTCATTTTTGTTGTTAATATCATCCATCACCATCATCACCATCATCATCATCATCATCATCATCATCATCATCATCATCATCATCACATCAACATCCATCATCATCATCATTCATTTGATTTTAATTAAACTTTCCTTGGCTTCAGATTTTCACCTACCAAAGCGCCTTCGAACATTGTGAGTTTTTTTTTTTTTTTTTTTTGAAAGTTAAAACAGCCATCCATCACTCTTCCTCCTTTCCTGCATAATTTTAGGCAGATCCTCCCCGTTGCTCATCCTCCAGGAACGAAACATCCCTCATGCAACAGCGCAACATTTCGTCACTCCGCCGCCGAAATAAGTCAAAGCTAATCGGCATATCCCGCTGCCGAGTCAACATACCGTGCAGGGAGGAATTTTTTCTTTATGGTCGGATGGACGGGGGGCGCTCTGTATCCGACGGCGTTTATTAATCCCGACACTTACACGGCGTCTGTTCGGCTTCGCTTCACCCCCCTCCTCCTTCTCTCTCCTCTCGCTCCTTTCCCCCGCTTATCCTACGTCCCTCGCTCTCCCCTCACCGTCTTCTCATCTCTGTCCCCGACTCTCCATCTTCTCTCTCATCTCTCACCCCTCACCATCTTCCCCTTCTCTCTCCCCTCACAAGCGTTTGCTCTATTCTCTCTCCTTCTCTCCTTCTTTCCCTCGCCTTCCTCTCCTCTCTACCCCTCTCCTCGTGACCTCCTCTATCCCATCTCCTTCCTCCTTCTGCCTCCTGCCCTATCCGATCCCAGTGTCCGCGTCATTCGTCTCCTTTATCTAAGTGTCCTGATTAATCATATTGCGTGGCTGATCCCGCACATAACCGCGATGAAGCTGACGTAGAACTGCCTGCCGATGCCCAGCCGCGTGATTGGCATGCCGAGTCCGTCCCGACAATGGGCGCCGGTTGGGGGGAGGGTGAGAGAGGGCGCGAGGGGCGTGAAAGGGGCGCGAAGGCGTGAGAGAGTGGCATGAAAGGGCGGGATAGGGATGGAGGGGCGGAACAAGGTGAGAGAGAGCATAGGAATGCGCGAGAGGGGCGAGCGAGGGAGACAGGGAGAGAGAGGTAGAGAGGGCGTGAAAGGGCGAGATAAGGCCCGAGGGGCGTGAGAAAGGGAGCGAAAGGCGAGAAGGTGCAAAGAGGCGAGAGAATCGTGAAAGGCGAGAGGGTGCGAGAGAGGGCGAGAGAGGGCGTGAAAGGGCGAAGGTGCGAAGAGGGAGAGAGAGGCGTGAAGGCGAAGAGGGGCGGTGAAAGGCGAGAGAGGCGTGAAAGGGCGAAGGGTGCGAGAGAGGGCAGAGAGCAGGCGTGAAAGCGCGATAGGGTACGTGAGAGGGCGTGAAAGGGCGAGAGGAACGAAGAGAGGGCCGAGAGAGGGCGTGAAAGCGCGAGAGGGTACGAGAGCGGGCGTGAAAGGGCGAGAGGGTGCGAGAGAGGGCGAGAGAGCGTGAAAGCGCGAGAGGGAACGAGAGAGGGCGTGAAAGGGCGAGATAAGGCCCGAGGGGCTTGAGAGAGGGCGTGAAAGGCGAAAGGGTGCGAGAGAGGGCAAGAGAGGGCGTGAAAGGGCAAGAGGGGTGGCGAGAGAGGGCGAGAGAGGGCGAGAGAGGCGAGAGGGTGCTAGAGAAGGCGAGAGAAGACGAGAGAGGGCGAGATAGGGCACAGGGGAATAAAAAGTGATGGTTGGACTTTCGTTTTTCATCAACTAACATTAACATGATGATATAATCGAGAGCTATGGTGCTATTGGTGGTGAGGGTATTGTTATTACTATTCTTGCCTGGCATTAGCATTATGATAATAATAGTTGAATAAATATGAAGGAGAAGGACACTAAAATTAACGGTAAAATAGTAAATTAGTAATATCATAATGATAAATAAAGTAAAAGTAGTCAGAAAGATGATATAATATAGTATTTAATAATAGATATATATGTATTAGTAAAATAAGAATTATATTGATAGTAATAAGAATAATTATATTGATAGTAATATTAATAATGATAATTATAATGAATCTGAAAATTATAATAATAAGATAACAACAATAATAGATAATAATAATAATGATGAATAAAATATTGATAAAAATAATGATGATTGATTGATACATTAATAATTATAATAACAACAAAAATAGTAATGAATAATATTAATAATAATAATAATAATAATAATAATAATAATAATAATAATAATAAATATTGATAATATTAATGATGATGATGATAATAATAATTATAAAACAACAAAAATATAATGATGAATATTAATAATAATAATAATAATAATAATAATTATAATAATGATATTAGAAAATTATAATAATAATGATAACAAAAATAATTATAAATTAATAATAATATTAATAATAAAATATTGATAATAAATAATGATATGATTTGATAATAATATTTATAATAACAACAAAAATATTTAATGATAAATCAATAATAATAATAATAATAATACTAAGAATAATAATAATAATAATAAAAATAATATTGAATAATATTGATGAATATCAATAAGAATATTGATAATATTGATAATATCCAATAATAATATTGATAATATTGGATAAGATTGATAATTATCAATATTAAATTGATAATATTGATAATATCAATAATAATATTGATTAATATTGATAATACAATAAAAAATATTGATAATATTAGTAACAATAATAATAACAATAATGATGAGAAAATAGTAAAGATAATAATAGTAATAATAAAGGATAATCATACCGAAATAATAGTAATAATAATAATGATTAAAGTGAATGAATGACATGGATGATGGGGATAATGATAATAATAATAACTACAACTGCTATGCTTTGTGCACTGCTGCTTCCACTGACATTCGAATATCACTATGGACTATCCCACCTCTATCCTCTCCTATGTAACCTTCTGCTATACTATGAAGAACAGGTGTTACCATTGTTTTCTGGTATATATGCTACTTCTGCCTACTACCACACTTCATATTTTGTTAAGGCCACTAACATGGCCTTAAAACAATTACCATTGCAACGGTAAATGACCACTATGTAACGGCTAGAACTACAACTACTGTCGTCACTACCTAAGACAACGTCTATTGCTACTGCCGCTGCTCGCAACTATTACTAATCCTATCCTACTACTGGCTTTTCCCTACTACAGCTGCCTCCGAGTTAATCATCACCGTTACTACCCAACGAGGAGGTAAAAAGCAGGAAAAACAATACCCATTATTCCAGAACCATACATTAAGAGGTCGAGCACCTTAAGAGGGGCGAGAGGGATAATGGGAAGAGAGAGAGGTTGAAAGGGAAAAAGAGACGAAGGGATGAAGGGAAGAGGAGAGGCGAAGAGGAATAAGAAGGAAGAGGAGAGACGAAGGAATAAGAAAGAAGAGAGAGACGAAGGGGATAAAGGAAGAGGAAGGACGAGATGAATTAGAAATGAAGAAAGATGAGAAGAATAAAAGAGAATAAAAGGGATGAAGAGTGGTGAGATGAAATGCAGAAGGAAGAGACGTGAGGATAAGAGGAAGAGCGAGACGAGAGGAGAGAACCGCAGGCATAATAATACCTCGCCGAAAGCCCGACCGCCGGATTCGGGTATCGCGGTTCCGCCAGGACTTTCCTCCAGTTGTTGATAATTCACGTTCTCACGCCTCGCTGCGTACCAAAGCTCCTTCTCTCTCCTCTTATTTTATCAGGCTCTTCTTCTCGCCGTTTCTTCGTTTCGTTTTTCCTGCATTTGATCTCTCTTTCCGCGCGGGGAGGTCGGAGATCGGAGGCGAACTGGGCTCGAAACAATTCCGTTAAACTTCCCCGTCTTGCAAAATGCGTCGGATTCGCCCCAATTAGTGATCTCAATGCTATTCTTTCGGGCGAGTGATTGGGAAAGCGAGGTCGGGCGTCGGGGCGCGTCGCCGAGCGGGTATGAATGCCGGCGCGGAGAGGGCAGGAGGGGGGAAGGAGGGATGGGGAGGGAGGAGGGGTGGGTCTGCTATTCGGGGTTTTGCCTGCAGAGCGAACCGGCGAAAACGTGAGAAGTGAGAGACATGGCGGGTTTTCGCGAGATTTTGCGGGATTGAATTCTGAACGCGGAGACTCGCAGAAAGGTGGATGTCTGTAGTTTATGGCTTGAGAGGCGGTCGAGGGAGCGGGATGTGAGTAGGAAGAGGAGACAAGGAAGAGGAGGGAAGGATATTGGTAGAAGGAGGAGGTAAGAGAGGAGGAATGAGGAGGAGGAAGGGATAATGAAGAAGGACGATGAGAGGAAGTAGGGAAGAGGGAAATGAAAGAAAGAGGGGCAAGAAGAGGATGTATAGATGATGCAAGGGAGGACAACATCGAAGGGGAGGACGTTTAGAGAGCACACGAAGGGTAACTGTTCCCGATGCAATTTGCAAAATTTCACACTCCCCAACCCTATTCATGTGTTCCCTTGATAAATCAATAAACGAAAGGAGAGTGGAACGTTTGCTTTAAATAGCAAGCCGTGGGAGTGTTACATCGGATTAGTGATATAAAACGGAAGGTAATCATTGCAATGATTCCATCACTCGAATCTCAATGCCCTTATGAAAATACAAAATTCAAGGTGAACAGGCCCAGGATTGGAAAACTCAACAGGTAAGAAAATAATCAGACATACTTCTCAACAAAAAGAGGTGAACAGGTCCCCTCTTGGATATGAAAGCTTTTGATATTGACGAGATGCCGCTGAAATAGTCATTGATAATCGTTTGCAAATTCCTTCCCTGCCGTCGCCTTTTGCCTTCTCGGCTCCCTTTCTGCGCTTCGTGTTAACATCACGCTTCATAGCGTTTTATCGTTTCATTCCGTCTCCTCTGACTAATAGTTCTCATATATATATATATATATATAATATATATATATATAATATAATAAATAAATATACACACATCACACACACACACACCACACACACACATATATATTGGTATACACATACACACACACACATGGACATACATACATACCCACACACACACATACACACAACACACGCGCGCGCACACACACCACACACACACACACACTCACACACACACACTACAATACACACACACACACTACAACACACAAACACACACACACATATAATGTATACACAGACATACACTCACACACATATACATACATACTTAACAAACACTACACACATACACAACACCAAACACACGCGCACGACACCCGAAACACACCACACACGCGCGCACACACACGACACACACACACACACACACACACACAGGCACATACCCAGCTAACGCCAAACTAATGGAGAGATTATTAAATGCTGAGAGACATTGTGAGTGTTCTACATTCACAATTTCCCGAAAAGGCAAAAACAAGTTTCGGGTCTATATTTAGAAACCTTCACTTTGCCCCACTAAAGAGAGCTTTAGCACAATGCTTTAACATAACAGAATACAGGCTTTTGTTTTAATGAGCATCCTGTTCCTGCTTTTCAAGGGAATAAACGTGAATGCAATGTGAGCTAATCTAAAAGCAAGGAAAGGAAGCGTGATTTGAAATTCCATAATTAAAGTTAGCTCTTTAGGATCGGGATGGCTAGGTGAAACAGAACGTTACAGACCTGGCGACAAAACATACCAACAGATTATCTAATCCTCTCCAAATAGCTCGCATGTCGATTGTGAATGGTACGAGGAGGATGATGAGAATATAATGCACATTTCGTAACACAGTGACAAAATGCGAATCAAGTCCAAATAAAACAAACGATGAAAACAAAGCAATTAGTCCCGACTACTTAATTACAAGGTCCAACCGGGAAATGTAAAACAATACTACTCCTGAAATCAAACTTAACCATTTACCGTCATTGTATCCTTAACTTTATATAGTAAATTTATCTGCTTATTAATTTCTTCACCTGTCTAGTTATTTATTAATCTATTTTAACTAGGAAAGCGAGAGCAGGGTAGGGCGCCGCGATGCCCATCCCTCCTTTGTTGATCAAAAGAATTTATCAAGTAGGGGACAGCTAAAAAATATGGGTTTGCTGAACACGATAAGCGATAATGCACATATATTATATTTCGTTTTTAGCTAGATAATCAGTTAATTATCAGTTTATATTACCGAATTTTCTTAACGATCAGAAATTAAATAATACAGGTGATATTATTAGTTAATGAGAGTATTTGGTAGTGTATAGAACTTGTATATGGATGTACGAGATATTTGGTATTTACACACACACACACACACACACACACACACACAACACAAACCACACACCACACACAACACACCACATACACACACACAACGCGCGCGCGTGTGAGTGGGGGGGGGGGGGGTGTGTGTTCGGTTTCGTGTAAGTATGTCAGTATAAATATGTATTTACCCCCTATATATCTACCTCACAAATAAATAACAGTCAACAAAACACAAAGCAACACCCTCCTCGGTGACCCCCCGACCCCCCTCACCGCCATTTCCTCGGCTCCATACAGCTGCGAAATGGCATCTGGCTCCCTGTAAATTCCATAGCTAGCATTGCGATGAAGCTGCGCCCGTGAAACTATTCGACTTCAGCTCTACAGTCTAAATAATGCTAGTAAAATGGTGCATGTGTCATTGTCAGGCTTCTATGTTAATAATCATCGTATACTTGGTGTAAAAGGCAATATTGTCATGACATAATAATGTAAGCTTAGAAAATACCATTTGTTCACGTCTATATCGATCTGATTTGCGCGTGACTGAACTTGGTTATAACATTTACCGAGCATAATATCAAAGCTGCTGTTGGTAATTCGAGGTAGCAAATGACTTGTCGAAACGTGCTTAGAAACGCATCCTTGGGGGGTTTTTTTTTTTTGGGGTGGGTGGGGGGGGGGGGGGGGGGGGGGTGTGGGGGTGTGGGGGTGGGATAGCAATGTTGGAGAGACTGCGTGACGTGTATTTATACGAATTAACTAAACACCAACCTGTGGATCGGAATATTTCATACAGATAAACAGCGGCAAGCTGAGTTAGTTACAGAACGAATGTGAAATCTAACAAAAGCTGTACCAATTCTAGTCCGGTTTGATATTCTAGCATGGAATACTGACAATTACTCAGATCTCCCTCTCGGTAACAGGAAAAAGCTCCAAAATCTACCATACTTCTCAACAACTTGCGTACAGATTTCATGCAGTGTGTAGGACTTCACATGTGTTGGTAAACTCTAGGCAACCCATAGCGAACTTCTCCGAATGTCCTGTCAGCGACAGGAGTTTGGAATGGGCTGAAATACTGAGTTCCACCAAAATGTTAAGCAGTGGGCAATAGGTTTAAAGTACTTAGACATTAACTTGCACAATGTGGGAATATATTTTAGCAATTCCCTAACTCTGTGACGGATATTCGTTTTTTTCCTGTATTTATTTAATGCATTACGTATTTATGACACTGACGATTATTCGTATATCTGTCGAAAGAAAGCCCCCCCATAAAAAAAAAAAGTCTCTCGATTCAAAATTCTTTGTGGAGCGGATTAACTGAGGCTCGCGAGATGCAACATGATTGCTTATGCTGAACTATATGGATACACAGGTTACTACTCTTTGGGAAGGCAGCCTGCATCAATCCCCCTCGTCGATCATAGAATTTTATACTAGAAACTCAGGTTTTGCCATCCCATTTTACA
>NC_061852.1:36857649-36865149 GCF_019202785.1 Penaeus chinensis | reverse complement strand
CGATTTCAATGATGATTTTGGCAATTATTATGGAAATAATGATAACTTTTTCAGAATTGTATTAACTATGACAATAATGATGATAAGTTTGAGAAAAATGGGAATACTTGTATTATTATTAATATCATTATTATCATTTTTATTATAATTATTATTATTACAATAAAGAATATTATAACTGTAATGATAACACTAATAACAATTATAATAGTAATAATAATTATAATAGTAATCATAATATGTTGTTCTTATTACTACTGTTATTATTATAATATTATTATTTTTATTATTATAATTGCAAGAATAAATAATTATAACTGAAATAATTACAATAATAACGATCATAATTGAAATAATAAAATTAATACGTATATAAAATCGTTATTATTATCATTATTTGTGTTATTATTATTATTATTTTTCTATTGGTTTTATTATTTCTACTAATAGTATAATTACCAATAATATACGAGTACAAGTAATTAAATAATAATGATAAAGATGATAATGATGATAATTAATGCAATAGATTGCATTAATGATGATAAAAATGGATGAAAATGACTGATAATAACAATAACATTCCTCCATTATAATAAAAAAGTAAAAAGAAAAAACAAATCCGATAAGTCGGAAAAGCAGCAAAATTTTTGCGAAATCTACCTTATTCAGAGTATAACACAAAAATGCCGTTTTTTTAGATTTGAATGATGATTTCGGCAATTATTATTCGTAATAATATCAATTTTTATAAGAATTGTATTCATCATGACAATAATTATGATAAAATTGAGATATAAAACAGTAATAAAGGTGTAATTTTATAAAGAATTTTCTCATAATAAAAGGAATGACTTGATTATTTATTTTTTTTATTATTTATTATTGTTATTATATTATTTTTAATTATTATAATATTATTAATTGTATTATTATCACCATTAATTATAAATTATTATTATATTGTTAATATTATTCCATTGTTATTATTATTATTCTATTATTTTTTTTTATTAGGATTACTAATATTATTATTTTTTATTAATCATTACCAATTATTATTATTATTATTATTATTTTTTATTATTATTAATATTAATTATTATTCTATTATGCAATAATATATATAATAACTGTAATAATAACACTAAAGACAATTAAAAATAGGTAATAAAAATTAATAATAGTATTCAAAATCTTTTTATTATAATTCGGTGTTACATATATTACATATAATGTAATATTATACTTATATAATATAATATAATATATAATATATTATAATATATATATATATATATATCACATTTATATATATATATATATATATAATATATATAAAAATAATATATATATTATATAAAATAATATATTTATTATATGTATACGTATATATATACAAAATATATATATCATATAAATTTTTACATATAGTATTATATAATATTATATATATATATATATATATTATATATATATATATATTAAAATTATATTGCATATATAAATGTATATATTATATATATGTATATATATATATAATAATATTTTATGTATATATTTTTATATAATTATATATATATTTTATAATATATATATATATATATATATATATATAATATATATTATAATATAATACACAATATATATATATATATATGATATATATATATATATATATAAAATATATATATATATATATAAATATAATATATATATATATTATATATATTATATTTATATATAATATAATTATTATATATATATATATATATATATATATATATAATAATATATACTATATATATATATATATATAATATATATATATATTATATATATATAAAACATATATATATATATATATATTATATATATATATTTTTATATATTTATATATATAATATATATATATATAATATACAGTATTTATATATATATAATATATATATGATATATATAGATATATATAAAATATATATATATATCATATAATAATATATATATATATATATATATATATATATTATATATAAATATATATATATATATATATATATATATAATATATATATATAATAAAGTATATATATACATTATATGTATATATGTAACACCAGAATTATAATAAAAATATTTTGATTACTATTATAATTATTAATACCATTTTAATTGTCATTAGTGTTATTATTACAGTTATTATATATATTATTGCAATAATAATAATAAATAATAATAATAATAATAATAATAATAATAATAATAATATGGTAATGATAATAATAATAATAATAATAGTAATCCTAATAATAATAATAATAGTAATAATAATAATAACAATAATAATATTAACAATAATAATAATAATAATAATAATGGTGATAATAATACAATTAATAATATTTATAATAATAAAAATAATAATAATAACAATATTAATAATTAAAATAATAATACAAGTATTCCTTCTATTATGAGAATTCTTTATAAAATTACACCTTTATTACAGTTTTTATTATTCTCAATTTTATCATAATTATTGTCATGATCAATACAATTCTTATAAAATTGATCATTATTACGCTAATAATTGCCGAAATCATCATTCAAATCTAAAAAAACGGCATTTTTGTGTATACTCTGAAAAGGCTAGATTTCGCAAAATTTTGCTGCTTTTCCGACTTATCGGATTTGTTTTCTTTTTACTTTTTTATTATAAATGGAGACTGTTATTGTTATAATCATCATTATCATCATTATTATCATCATTAATGCAATTATTGCAATAATTATCATCATTATCATCATTATCATTATTATTCTAATTACTGGTACCGTATATATATTGGTAATTATACTATTAGTAGAAATAATAAAAACAATAGAAATAATAATAATAATAACACAAATAATGATAATAATAACGATTTTATAATACGTATTAATATTATTATTTCAATTATTATCGTTATTATTGTAATTATTTCAGTTATAATATTTATTCTTGCAATTATAATAATAAAAATAATAATAATTATAATAATAACAGTAGTAATAAGAACAACAATATTATGATTACTATTATAATTATTATTACTATTATAATTGTTATTAGTGTTATCATTACAGTTATAATATTCTTTATTGTAATAATAATAATTATAATAAAAATGATAATAATGATATTAATAATAATACAAGTATTCCCATTTTTCTCAAACTTATCATCATTATTGTCATAGTTAATACAATTCTGAAAAAGTTATCATTATTTCCATAATAATTGCCAAAATCATCATTGAAATCGAAAAAAATGGGATTTCTGCGTACACTCTGAAAAATCTAGATTTCGCTAGATTTACTGTTTTTTCGACTTATTATTTTTCTTTTTCCCTTTTTAATTATAAATATAGACTACTACTGTTATTATCTTCATTATTATCATCATTCTCCTCGTTATTATTGTAATTATTTCAGTTATATAATATTATTTTTGCAATTATACTAATAATAAAAATAATAATAATGATAATAACAGTCGTAATAATAACAATATTATGTTTACTATTATTATTATTATTACCATTATAATTGTTATTAGTGTTATTATTAAAGTTATGATATTTTTTATTGTAATAATAATAATATTAATAATAATAATAATGATAATAATAATAATAATAATAATAATAATAATAATAGTAATAATAATGTTATAATAATAATGATAATAATAATGATAATAATAATAATAATAATAATAAAAATAATGATAATAATGATACAAGTATTTCTGTTATAATCAGAATCCTTGATAAATCACACTTTTATCACAGTTCTCATTATTCTCAATGTTATCATCCTTAGTGTCATGATTAGTACAATTCTGATAAAAGTTATCATTATTACCCTTATATTTGCAAAAATCATCATTGAAATCGAAAAAACGGCATTTTTGCGTACACTCTGAAACGTCTAGATTTAGCTAGATTTTGCTGCTTTTTCGACTTTGGGGATTTTTTTTTTCCTTTTTTTATTAATAATGGAGACTATTATGTTATTATCATCATTATTCTCATCATTCTCATCATTCTCATAATCATTATCATCATTATTTTAATTATTGCAATAATTATCGTCATTATCATCATTATTATGATTATTATTGTAATTACTGGCGCCATATATATATTTTTTGGTAATTATACTTTTCGTAAAATAATAATAATAATAGAAAACAATGATAATAATAATAATAACAAACATAATGACAATAATAACGATTTTTATAATACGTATTAAATATCATTATTTCAAGTATTATCGTTTATTATTGTAATTAATTCAGTTATAATATTATTTTTTGCAAATCTCCAATAATAAAAATAATAATAATGATAATAGTAACAGTAGTAATAATAACAACAATATTTGATTACTATTATAATTATTATTACCATTATAAATTGTTTATTAGTGTTATTATTACAGTTTAAATATTTTTTATTGTAATGTATAATAATAATAATAATAATAATAATAATAATAATAATAATAATAAAAGTAATAATAATAATAATAATAATAATAATAATAATAATAATAATAATAATAATAATAATAATAATAATAATAATAATAATAATAATAGTAATAATAATAATATTAATAAAAATAATAATGATAATAATAATAATGATAGCAATAATAATAATATAATAATGAAAATAATAAATGTATTCCTGTTATTATCAGAATTCTTGATAAAATCAAACTTTTATCATTATTCTCAACTTCATCATCATTGTCATGATTAATATAATTCTGATAAAAGTTATCATTATTACCCAAATAATTGCCAAAATTTAAATCGAAAAAAAACAATTTTTGCGCACACTCTGAAAAGGCTGGAAATATGCTAGATTTTCCTGTTTTTTCGACTTTTGGGATTTTTTTTTTTTTTCCTTTTTTATTATAAATGAGACTATTATAGTTATTTATCATCATTATTATCATCATTCACTTCATTATCATCATTATCGTTATTATCATCATCTTTATCATCTTTAAATTATCATCATTATTGAAATTTTATTGCAATAATTATCATCTTATCATTATTATTTTCACTATTTTTGTAATTACTGCCGCCATATATATTTTTTAATTATACTATTATAGAAATAATAAAAACAATAAAAAAGAACGATAAATTAATAATAACAAAAATAATGAAAATAATAACGATTTTATAATTCTTTAATATCATTATTTCAATTATTATCGTTATAATTGTTATTATTTCAGTTAAAAAATATTTTTTATATTTGCATAAAATAATAATAATGTAACAGTAGTAAAATAATAACAATATTGTGATTACTATTATAATTAGTATTAACCATTATAATTGTTATTAGTGTTATTATTACAGTTATAATAGTTTTTATTGTAATGATGATAATGAATAATAAAAAATAATAATAATAATAACAATAATAATAATGATAATAATAGAAATTTAATAATAATAATAAAAATGATAATAATAATAATATTAATAATAACAATATTAATAATAATATTATTAATAATGAATAATAATAATAATAATAATAATAATAATAATAATAATAATAATAATAATAATAATAATAATAATAATAATAATAATAATAATGATAATAATAATAATAATAATAATATTACAAGTATTCCTGTTATTATCAGAATTCTTGATAAAATCACACTTTTATCACAGTTCTCATTATTCCCAATTTTATCATCATTATTGTCATGATTAATAAAATTCTGATAAACGTTATCATTATTACCCTAATTATTGCCAAAATCATTATTGAAATAAAAAAAACGGCATTTTTGCGTACACTCTGAAAAGGCTCTGATAATAACAGCAATACTTGAATTATTATTATTATTATTATTATTATTATTATTATTATTATTTTTAAATTATTGTTATTATTACTATTATTATTATTATTATTATTATTATTATTATTATTATTATTAATATTATTATTATTAATATTATCATTATTATTATTATTATTATTATTAATATTATTATTATTATTATTATTATTATCATTATTATTATTATTATTATTATTACAATAAAACAAATATTACAACTGTATTTATTAACACTAATAACAATTATAATGGTAATAATATTTATAATAGTAATCATAATATTATTCTACTATTACTACTCTTACTATTATCATTATTATTATTTTTATTATTAGTATAATTGCAAGAATAAATATTATAACTGAAAAAAACTACAATATTAACGATTATAGTTGAAATAATGATATTAATACGTACTATAAAATCGTTTTATTGTCATTATTTTTGTTATTATTATTATTATTATTATTTCATTGTTATTATGATTTTTTACTAAGAGTATAATTACCAAAAAAATATATATATGGCGCCAGTAATTCCAATAATGATGATAATAATGATGATAATGATGATAATGATGAAAAAGATGAGATCGACGATAATAAAGATAAAATTATAATAATAATAGTCTCCATTTACAATAAAAAAAAAAAGAAAAAAATCCGAAAAGTCGAAAAAGTAGCAAAATATAGTGAAATCTAGCCTTTTCAGAGTGTACGCAAAAATGCCGTTTAATTAGATTTCAATTATGATTTTGGCAATTATAAGGGTAATAATAATGATAACGTTTATCAGAATTGTATTACTCATGACAATAATGATGATAAGATTGAGAATAATGAGAACTGTGATAAAAGTCAAGAATTCTAATAATAACGGGAATACTTGCATTATTATTATTATATTATTATTATTATTATTATTATTATTATTATAATTATATTATTATTATTATTATCATTATTATTATTATTATTATATTTATTATTATTATTATTATTAAATTTTATATTATTAATAATATTATCATTATTAATATTATTATCATTATTATTATTAATTATTACTATTATTGTTATTATTATCATCATCATTATTAATAATAATTAGGTTAGGTTAGGTTATTATTATTAATATTATTTATTATTATTATTAAATTTTTATTAATTTATTATTATTATTATTATTATTTTATTATTATTATTATTATTATTTATTATTATTATTATTATTATTATTATTAATTATTATTATTTATTATTATTATTATTATTATTATTATTACAATAAAAATATCATAACTGTAATAATAACACTAATAACAATTATAATGGTAATAATAATTATAATAGGATTCATAATATCGTTATTACTATTACTACTGTTACTATTATTATTATCATTATTGTTATTAGTAGTATAATTGCAAAAATAAATATCATAACTGAAATAATTACAATAATAACGATACTAATTGAAATAATGATATTAATACGTACTATTAAATCGTTATTATTGTCCTTATTTTTTTTATTATTATTATTATTATTGTTTCTATTATTA
>NC_061852.1:36808125-36857549 GCF_019202785.1 Penaeus chinensis | reverse complement strand
ACCATCAAAAATGGTGACACGTTTAAGATTGATTTTGATGGTGGATCACCTTCACATTCACTTCTTCTGTATTCCATTGACCAATCGGCTTCAGGTGACCTCTTTTTGTGGTATGACCATATAAACGGTCCATGATACTGATAAGCTTCCAGGTTTTCATAAAATAGACGCCGTATTATCCAATATTTGGAGTTCCATTCCACATAAGCCGCATCGCCCTCTATGGCGCCACTGATTCCTAGCCTTATTTGCGCCCGGGTGAGTTTAAATTCGAAGCGGTAATTGAAATCACGGTATTCCCTTCGGTAAATAAGATTTCCGTGTCCACCGTTTTCAGGGCGAATCACAATTTCACCCGCTTCCACAGTAATCTGTTTATTTCCAATCCAACCGTTCAGGTTCTTACCGTTGAAAAGGGCTGTAAATCCGTCGCTTTTTCGGCATCTGTCAGCGCGTACTCTTTTCACTAATTTCACGCACATTGTATCCCTAAAGGCTAAATCGGTGCCATGCGCCTGCAGTTCAACTTGCTCCGGTTGGGAAGATGGGTAAGTTCGATCCCAATAATTTTACAAGTGGTACATTTATCCACAACCAACTCGCGTTCAAATAGACAGTCACCTTCTCCCAATCATGGTGATTGTGAAAAGTATTCCACTCTCCTACCGGATTATCAGCAACTTTGAGTGGTTTTGATAGATTGGTTTGATTATTATACAATCCGCCTGATCCCACTGGGCTCCAAACTTCTACGCGCGAGGTATCCCAAACCTGAACTTGTGGCGTTCCGCGCAGGTAAATCCCGCTGTCACCATTTTTGGTTGATGCGCCAGTCAACCAGCATTTCAAAATCGCCATAGTCCTTTATACCGAACAAAGGTTGGCGCCTTTACAGTGAAGGCGATGGTCGCGTCTTTTACAAGCCTGTTGTTCAGCATTTCTTGATTGGCTTCTTTTTTGTTTCCTGGCCAATGTTTTTCGCATCCATTTTAGCTCTGGTGAGTGGATTGCCAACTAATCCTTTCCAACCGGTTAGATCATGACCGTTAAACATCGACACAAAACCGGCTTCTTTTGGCATTGCATCCATGTATTTTCGGATGTTAATCTTAAAATAATTACTCTCCGGTCCGCCAATGATCTGCTCTGTTCGTTCCAGAATTTGGTATACTTCATCACCATAAAAGCCAACCTTTTTACCTTGTGCTGGCAAGGCAATTTCATTATTGACCGGCAAGCAGCTTGTTGCATGCCTTTTTGATCAAGGTACTGTGAGAGGTAAATAAGACAGAGATACGTTTTGACATTTCCAAGCGATGAAATGACCAACTCCTTTTCCTGATCATTAGTAGCAAGCGTCATGATCTTTCTCAATTGAAGTAGTTTCTGATCGGCATTTAGGTTGAATGCGAAATTTGTGAAACAAAGCCGTTATATGCTTTTGTACGATATTGCTGGTGAGTTAGTAGTCTTACAAATATCTCAAATAGTGTGGCAGATGCCGAATGGTCTTTCCATTGCGTCTATGCTATAAAAGCAGCCTCTTTTAAAGTACCATACTGAATAGACGAAGAATATTGGATACCTTTATCTAAAGCAGGTTGGCCTCCTAATTGTGGGAGATACGGCCATTAAAGGTTCTTTTTTCTGAGCTTTATCTAAAGCAACAAGCCTTTATTTATCCTTTGTCGACATCTTTGCAATCCGTAAACCGCTGCATAAACTGCTTCTGCACTAGGCTTAATGTGCTGGTTGTCTACCTTTGATGACAGGTTGATGAGTTGATTCAAGTTTTTCAGCGCTGGCGGTTCTTTTTAAGGCTGATAAGGCGGCTGTTTTTTACCTGATCATCTGCATCTGAAGTTAGGCATGGATCTGGTCGAAAATATTGCTGGCCTGATTTGGCAGCGATCACATCTATCAGTGCTGCTTTTGCACTTCCTGAGTTGATCCTGGCCCCGGCGATGGGTGCCAGATGTTCCCGATCAACCAGTAAAGAAGTATTGCTTTGGCTTGTTCAATATCATTACCTGAAAGGATATGCTTAATATTTTGTGGTTACACGTTCTCTTTTTTGCAGAGAGGCAATGAGCGGTTAAACTGGCATTACGGGACATTTGCAAAAGGAGAAGAGAGACTTGATTGTAGATAAGGAACAGCGCGGCGTTATCCACATTTTGTCCACAGCATGACAATAATATCTTCCTGACAGCTGAATGGAAGATTTGGCTTTACTAATCCATTTCTTTGTTGTGCGAACATCACCAATTTCACTGGCAAGAAGAATGGCTGTTCGATACGCTTTGTCATTGTTATCAATAGCTGTTTAACAGAACGGCGTTCGCTTTATCTCGAAATACCGTGCATATTATTTTAGAGCAGCGGCATTATTGTGAAGCAGTATCGGGTTCATTGTTTAATTCCATCAATTTCAAGACATGCTTTTTTACATGTTTTTAAATGCCCGTTTTCACAAGTTGCTGAGCATAGCCAATGAACGCGGCAGCTGCATTGGGTCGCTTTCATATTTAAAACTAACCTTTATCTTTGCAGCATTAAGCAAGGTTACTGTAGGAATCCGGGTTTCCTATTGATGCCAAAGCTGCCAGATAACTTTTTGGAGGTTCGTATCATTACTGCTTCAGTGCAAAATATAGTCAGTGGGCTTTATTCGACTTTTAGTTCTCCCAAGCTTTAACAATGGTAATCGTGGTTTTTTATCTTGGGCTATCGGCATTGCTTCATAAAGTGCCATTTTCTGCCCTCTGTGCTACAATGGGTGAGAAGTAATTGTGTTGGCCGGTTCGCACAATTTATTGTCGGTAAGATATGTTTTGGCCTTTTCGATACTCGCTTGTTGACCGATCGAATTGAGTTGTCGGATAAAAAAATGTTTTTATCGCTTTGTCGCTTTCTCTATCTAAGGCTTTAATGAATTCGGCTTCACAAACGACGTTGTCTCTCATTTTTTCAAGCCACTTGTGTACCTGGCCAGGCTATTCAGCAAAAAACGAACGGCCCGTATCATCTCCTGTTCCCGGAGCGATGGTATATCAGTAAGCGGGAGATAAACGGCGCACCATAGAAATGACAGTCTGCATTAACTTTATCCAAATGTTCCAGATCGTCAGTTGGCATTAATGCCAATACATCTGCAACTTTTGTTTCAAGGGTGTTGCGCTGATCCTGAGCCTGTATTTCCAATATCAGGAACAGGCTTAATGAGCTTTATATATTGATAGTATCTTTTTCATTGAGTTAGTTTTTTTATTTATTGTTTCTTGAGTTACTTATAAGCTGATTTAACCCTAGTGATTGATCTTGGATTCCTCCTTTCCAGACAAATACTAGAATGTCCAGGGGCCTCGCATGGGTGATTGATCAACCTGTTGGCACCTTCATCATCAATAAACCGCTGTTTGTCCGGATCTTTCGAATTTCAAATTCCTTCCCAGTCGCACGGCTATCACTCCAAGATTTACAAGCGTACAGGAACGATGGCCATTCAGCTCATTGAGCGCAAATTTTTGTCGGGTACGCACCGAATCACTAAACGTACGACTTGAGGTTGCGGATCTGGTAAGGTTTCGATCAGCTTATGAGATTTGGGATGTCGGATTCGAAGTTTCGGAATATTTTTGCCATTGGGACCTTCGTATAGGCGGCACTCTTTATCTTTATTCTCACATCGTGAATAATCTTACAGCCATCTGCATAAGTATATTCAATGCGTCTCCACGACCCAACAGCATCATAATGTTGTTGAGGGCATCAAACATCGATTCGTACCGTGCTGGTTTTATCTTTTCCAAGAGGTATTGAACCGGATCGAGGTAATGCTGTCCCATATCACCTAATCCCCCACCATCATAGTCCCAATACCCACGAAATTGGAATGCACGCGTTCCGGGTTGTAAGGTTTGTGCGGATGCGGGTTCCAAGCCACATATTGTAATCCAGGGTGATCAGGTACGCGCATGGGTTTCAGGTTATGCTTCCCACTCCAGTAAAATTTCCAGTTATAGCCGGTATCCCACTCACAGTTACTTTTAATGGCCAACCTAATACGCCACTGTCAATAGCTTTTTTTTAGGGGTTGACGGAGTGCCCAAACCATTAGAATGTATCTCTAAAGCGGAACCAGGTATTCAGACGAAATCATGCGTCCATGCTTATTCACTTCTTCAACTACTTCTGGCCTTCACCGTGGTTCGTGTCATGGGTTTTTCACACCAGTGTCCTTACCGGCCCGGGCCGCTTCAACGGCCATTAGTCCATGCCAATGTGGGGGAGTCGCATATGCACCACATCAATGTCCGGTCGCTGAAGTACTTCACGTAATCCGTATAGCCGGCAACGCCTTTCCAACCTGATTGAGGACATCCTTCAAGTGGTTCCGATCACATCACACCACAGCCAATTGTTTAGTCCCTTCATAGGATATATGACCACGGCCCATGCCACCAACGCGATAATGGCTTTTGTCAATTGATCACTTGGTGCTATAATCCCTTTCCACCCAGTACGTGACGCGGAACGATTGTTATTCCAGCACGACTGCAAGATTTTTTCAGGAACTTTCTTCTGTCCGTTGCTTCTTTTTTTTTCCATCAGGTATCGATTTTTTTTATTGGATTTACGATTTCTTCTATACTGATTCAAATTACAAAAAGATGAAGGACGATGCACTATTTGATGATCGTCAATTATGTAATATCCTTGCAAGAATAGTTGAAGACGGTTTAAAACCTGGGGTAACAACGGGTAACGGGGAAAATCAATCCATATATACTTGTTAATGCACCCTCAATACAAGAAGATTGAAGAGTTTGGTTTTTATGATGACAGAGCAAATTCCTTAAAAATGAGTAATAGTTAGCTGCAAACCAATAGAATTGATCGACGAATAATTGATTATTGATGATAAATTCAGCAAAGGTAGTGTCAAAAGGTTGGTTGTAGCATTGATGGTAGTTTTTGTGAAAATGTTCAAAGCACTCGTGTTGCCAATGTCTTTTTTTGGAGTATAAAAAGTTTATTGACCTTGTATTTTAACACTGTTTCATTGAGTGGATTCAAAGATGAGAAGGGCATTAGATAGCCTTACGCCAGGCGATGGTTGGATATTAGTCGTTGCTTTGGTAAAGTGGATCACTAAGAGGTCAAGTAATTCATCCGATATTTTACTCTTGAATTCATCCAGCCATGCATCTTCCATTTGAGGTTAGAACAGCTCCTTTTTATTATTGAAAGTTAGTTGTTCCAATTGCACATATATTCAGGTTATCCCTGCCGGATTCTTTGATGTGATTTTAATAACAGAAAATACTGTTTTAAATCCACAAACACATCTTCCTGAAAGCAATCATCACTTTTTGTCCTTGAATATCAATACTGATCCCACTGTTTTGAGAGAAGATATCCCGTAAGGCGTTGTATTTGAGTACTTCGTTGTTTTGGCACTTTCAGCCGAAAACCAGCCATATTTTATCGGTTAATTAGTTTTGAACTGATCCCATTCTCTCTAAATGTGGCAATCATAACCAGTTAAAATATTTGTTTTCGCGCGTTGAGAAACGAGGTGTTAAATCTTTCATTATCACGGTTTGATAAACGAAATCCTCCAAATATTTCTAATGTTGTTAGTTTACCTTTGGGGCCTCCTTTGGAATGTAGGGATGTGTTTGGCGATGATTGTTGGTTCTAAGTTTAATGCGCGCTCTTTTTTTCGACGTGAAGTATCATTGAAGGCGAATAGCAATGATAAAGCCAACCACCAATAATAAAGCGGCAATTACTAGATATTTCATCCAAAGGGACACTGTCGTCATCAAGCCCCTGTGTATACACTCGCAATACTTCTTCATCGCATTAAAGCTCTGTTCCAAATGGCAATGATCGTCCATCATACCTTCAAAATATCATTCCATAGATTCGTTCCCTACTTAATGAATGATTGGACGGTATGAAATTCAGCAGATTTTTTTTCACCAATGAATAATCCATTTTTAAAAAAACGAAACGCCTTTATTGGCAGAAAATACGAAGGCTAAATGTTGCCATTCATTTTTCGAACGACAATAGAGTCGGAATAAATGATCTTTAATACCGGAGTGGTAAATAAGAGGCGGACCATCTCTAGAGCTTTACCGAAAACGCTTCACCCTTTCCAAGAATGCTGCGTTTACCTGTGATTGATGAGGGAAAGAACCACCCCGCAGATGGTAATATTATCTTCCAGTTAAATTTTGGGAGTATCAAAGTCAATAAAGTGATTTTCGCCTTTAAATAACCACACATTGCCGGGGAAACATCTTGGGTATATTCGATATTACTATATGAGGCTTTTGTTTTACCTACCAAGTTGTTGTTGCTTTGTCAAAATTGTAAGGAGGTGCTTTTTATTAACCAGGGCGTTGAGTAAGCGTAAAACACTTTATTTCCTCAGAAGTAAAGCTTTTTAAAATTGAAAGACATCGGGAAAAGCGAAATCCATCTTTTGCGGGTAATTTTTTATGGGAATATGTATTTTTTCCATGGGAGATCAAATTCTGGGATTTCTTTCCAGGATATTCCATTAAGTGTAAGTGTTATTGTATTTTACATTCGTCAATCCCAAACTATGGATCATGTAATTCTAAATAACAAAAATTTTTCAATGTGATCTGTGTTTAAGAAATTAGGCAGTTTTTCGTGAATGTATTAAAAAGGATGGGTACTTTATGGGGTTTTGTGATGTTAATAAATCTTTTTAAGGAATGAGTACTTGGGGCCATTCTAAAAACAATAAATGTCATTGGCCGGGTTTCGGAGAATCCGTTTGCTAACTTCGGGGAAATTTCTCATCCACCAAATAATCACACAAATGCATTTAATGGAATAATATAAAGGAAGGTTACGGGGCAAAAACGAACAATCGTTTCCCCTTTTTTGACATTCATCCAGTTATCAAGCTTGTCATTCCAGGCGCTTTGGAAGTTTTTTTTAAATTGGTGGTTTTAAGCAGGTCGGGTAAGTCAGGTGCGGTTGCTTAAGATAAGGGTTAATATGGAGTCATTATTTATGCTTAGGAAATTAGCGCATCGTTTTATATATCCTGAATAGGTGCGCCAGTAAAAAAGGATTATAAATGCACCCATAACTTCTATTAGTTTTCATCCAATTTTTTACTTGGGTTCACAACTAGAAAAAACTTGATCGTCAAGACTATTCTTTCCATCTACTTCCAGGGAAAATGATTTGAATCTGAAACTTTTCAATGCGGATGTATTTAAAAAGGAAAACCTCTTGAGAATACTATACCTACAAAAATAGATAAAGAGTAAAAGAAGCTTACTTTGGCAGATAAGAGATCAAAAATTTTTACTCAAACTGTTATTTTTATAGGTTTTAATCGCTTTTCTCTTTATCCAAAGTTTGCTTGGGTTTATATTTTCACCTCAATACATAAATGGATGTCTTTTTTCATAAACCCTTAGGGTTTTTTGAAAAATAAGAAAAACAGTCTCAGGGTTTTCAAAACATAACCCTTTTTTCTTACGGACGAACTCAAAAAAAAGATGATCCCCCCCTTTGGGTCATTTAAAGGGCAAAAAAGATGTAGAGCAATCCCCCCTTTATCTGTTCTCCACACCTGATGTCGGAAAAAAGAATTTTTTTTAAACTTTTGATGAAGGAAACCAAGAGTTGTTTACTAAACCCCAAACCTCAATCCAAAGTTTTACCTCTTGAGGCATTCCCCCTCGTCAACGGTATATTTACTGTTGCTCCTTTTATAAGCTCTTGCTGATTTGGGCCCGTTTGACGGCTTACGTTAATACCCCTTTTACTTCCAATAATTTCATCATGTTTGCAGCCCCCTATGAAGGTTTTTTGGGAAACCCTTATCAATCCGACTTTGGTGTGAGGTTAACCCATGGTAAAACCACCAGGTTTGACGAAAAGGGGGGTAAAAAAGGTTTTTTGGGTTCAAGTTAGCCCCCAAAACGTTGGTAGTCAAAATAGAATTTTAGCGGCAAAATATGGCCCCATAAAACCCTATTTAAGTATGTGAAGATGGTGGCACCGGTGCCGAGGTGCCTGCATTTGAATCGGTTCGCCCGGTTATTGAAAATTCCCCGATGTGAAGGAAAATCACTGCGCCCATTATCGTATTTAAACCCTCCACCATACCCGGATAATTTCATTTCATGGGTGTTTATCAAATTGAGATATGCACTAAAACTCCTTTTAACCCAGGGGTTGCACAATACAAAAGCCGATCCCCCTTTGTATCGTTAAAGAACCAGCCATTTAATTGGGTATCCCCATTTAAAAACAGGGCTGATTGTACGGTGGTACCCAACCCGATGATCGGCTTTAAAAAATTGCTCGCCTTGTCCGGTATATCTTAAGGTTGACTATATAACCGAAAAAAGACGCTTTTGATAATGTCTTCTACACTTCTGCTTAAAAAATGCCCCCCAGTTACCCTTTTGAAATCGGGCCCCGAAGGATCAAAATTCTTAACAAAGGCAGCGCCATACCCTGGCGTTACCGATTCACCATTCGCAATTCATTGCCTTTACTTTGTTGCGGTCCGTTTTTTACCCCCAAACCCCGCCCCCAGGTCGAATGGTACCGTCAAAGCCCAATCTCTTGGGGTCGTATGTCCTCGATATATTGTGGGAAGCCCCTGAATCAAATTACAAACCAAGATTTCCCTCCTGATTATTAAGGATACTTTTCCCAGTACTTGTTTTCCCTTTTTATTTTAGAGGAACGGTTTTTAAAAGCCCATTGCTTTGGGCCATCAAAACTGCAAAACAAAACCAAGTAGAAAAAGGTAAAATATCCTTTCTTATCACATATTACGCATCTTTGACTTATAAGTGAGAAATAAAGATTTCAATGCTTTTCTAGCATTGGGTTTGGTCGTTGGGTCGAAGGGCGTTCATGTTATTCTCTACGATACGACCTTCCGGATCAGGCAATATAAAACGCGGTACGCCGCTAACTTTAAAGAACTTGGGAAATGGCGAATCAAATACCCGCACCAAATATTTGTTGTACATGGCCGACTTTTTAGTTTTTAAATAGTTGTTCACCGATTTATGATCATCATTAAATGATAGCTCAAAAGCTATTTTTTCTTTTTTGAATGATCGGCCAGCTCTTTAAAATGAGGCAAGTCTTTTACAGGGTCCACACCAGGTAAGCCCACATATAAATGTACCCCTTTTTCCCAATGGATTCCGGGGACGGCATGACTTTTTTCTTTTTGCCTTTCTCAATTCAAAATCGGGGTACTTCTTTACCTGGCAAAAATAGTTTCAAATTTCGTTTCCACTTACCCAGGCGCTTCTATTTCTTTTGGAATTGTAGGTTTTATAGGTATCGATAAATTCCTGCACCTGCCGATCATATATCCTGAAATTTTTCTTTGGGGGTTCAGGGACTCAGTGATCGACGGCAGGATTCTGGTGGTGATTCAAGGTGGTTCAAACTTTATCAGTCCCTATATAAAATTGGCAAAATTTCTGTTTTCAATCCAGTCAACATAAAACCCCTTTGCAAGTACCAGCGCATGCGTATTCAATTCAATTTCATTGAACTGTTGCGTCAAAATCCTTTTGGGACTCCGGGCATTCTTAATTTTACCGGGCATCATTACAGGCCGCTTTCTATACTCAGTCACAATCGCTTTATATAATTTTTTTGGGAAGCCTGAAAAAATCCTGCATACTGTTTCAAGGGTCCAGATGTGAAATTGAACTTGTTCAAAATTTTCAATTTTGGCAATCAAATCTTCTAAAACAATTTTTTGCCTTGAACCCGCCACCAATAACTGCATACGCTCGTCATAAAAACCAGCCCGTATAGGCATTGATTTCATTTCTTTAGATTTTAAAATATTTTAAACCCGGGTCAGCCTCAATTCCAGGCTCAACCTTTTCACCTGGGCGAAGATAGATTGGCCTTGAATCATACGATTGTTGGCAATTTAAAAAAATAGCCTTCTTCCTCTACCGGCACTGCCAAAAGAGCTTCATCATGACTACCTATTTTACTGAAAAAATGGGTATCCCCTTGGGGATGTTTGAGATGATAATTTCTTTTAAAACACTATTAACTTTGCCAATTAACAATTGCTGTTTTTAGTAGTTGCAAAAAATTTTAAGGGAAATTTCCAGTCCGAAAGTCAACAACAGTGACTTCTTTTCATTGCAATAATTATTTCATTAAAGTTAAAGAGAACTGCCCGGAACGAGCAGTTTGAAATTAGTAATAGGTTAGTTTATTGAATGATAATACGCTACTGCTCTTTACTATATTTTTTGTAGTCCATATCAATTTCCCGGGCCCGTTTTATTCTCATTTTTGATCCACAACTGATCCATCTTCCTGACTGATACCTAAAGGCTACCCCTTTAAGTTTTCCCCGGGAGATGGATCATTTGACAGACTCATACAACACATCTTCCGAATCAGTTCCATAAACACAAGAAATAAACAGCACCGGCCCTTTGCGTTAAAAAACTCTGTAGCATTCATTTCATATCGCATTTAGCTTTAAAACAGAGAGTTGCCCTTTGTATAGAAAAAACATTTCCCCGTTTACCACTTACGTGGGTACTTTGAATTTTTGTAAAAAAGGGCCCCTTTCCCGGGACGTCTATTTGACTTTGGTTCACACCTCAAATAATGACACTTTGTTTGTGCCCGGGGTAATCAGTTTTTCACGAACCCTTTTCCATTGGACTTTTTTTTTCAGTTTTACCCCTTTTCCCAAATTTAAATGATTGAATGTATTATCTACCTCAACAACTTTCCACATGCTGGTATTTGCGGTTGTAAAAATTCATGGCACCCCAAAAAAGGGAAAATATTGTTGTCCCAAGGGGGACCAAATTTAATCGTTATTTAAGCCCGATCCCCTTTTTCCATGTAAACAAAGCACTTAATGAGTTAGCCGGATTAAACGGATGTCAGGTAATTTAATCGGACAAAAAAAAGAGGATACTTGTATTGGATAAAAAATATTGCCGTAAAATTTGGGGGCATCTGAGGGTATGAATGTGATTAATACCACCTCCATAACCTAAATCAGTTGAAAAACGTGCATCGTATTCAATAATCTTTGGGAACGCCCCAAATTTTTTTTAATCTGAAAATTTTGCGAATCTCTACTTTCAAAACATAGTGATTGCCTTTCCCCTTTCAAACCCCGTATCACACCAAAAAAATGGGAGGGTTTTCCCAAATTATCTTTTTAAAATGTAGAGTGAACAGAAAAGGCGTGCCCATATCAAATCCATTACGTGATACATACTGTCTACTACGAATAAGGATTTTCAGGAGCCATTCGAATAAAGCGTGGAATAATCCCAAATTAACCTCATGCACGACTTAATCCACTTGAAAATAACCGTTGAATTCAATTGACTTTATTAAAAATTTACGAAACTCGTACTTTCATTAGTCACTTAAAACGTAATGGGGGGGGGGACTTCGCTTTTGACAAACTCACCTATGGCCAAATCCTTTTTCGGGGAAAAACAACTTTTTACCCACCTCCCATTCATAGGTCATCACATCGGCATGCAAGGTTTTGATAGGGTCGGCTTAATCGTTAAAATGTATCAAACTGCACCTTTCATATCCCCAACCGGAAGGTATCTACTTCTATTTCGTTAATCTCAGAAAAAATTGTATTTCCCCAAATTTTCATTACAACTTGTAAAAAACAAGGTCAATCCCACTGAATACATAAAGTTTTGATATCGTATTTTTCTTTTTTCATTCTTTTCAGGGTTTAAAAAAATTTTGGGGTACAGTTACACGGTTTCCATCCTCATCGTTATATTTCATTCTTCACAAAATACAATATACAGCCCCCCTATCACCGAATCCCATTTAAGTATGGTGCTGGTACACCTCCATAAACCCGACCCCGGCGCCCCAAAAGGTTTTTTAAATCTTTTGCATTTTTAAAGGGGGTGGAAATCACCCAAAAATTTAAAATTTAAATTTTCGATCCAATACCAAGGCTTATAATAGGTACCCTAAATATAAATTTTGACTGTCGAAAATCATCAATGGAAAAAGGAAAATTAGCGTTTCGTGTATCCTCAAATCAGACTGATCCCCCCATACGCGGCAAATCGGTGCGGTAAAATCCCACCGGAAAAGAATCAAGATAAGCTTCGCTGTGAGAAAACTAAAGATTCCGGCAATTATAATGCACTCCTTCGTTGGCTGAAAAACCCCGGATATTAAATTTTTGTATTCTTGGGGAACGCTCCGGCCCCAACTCCGTTTATTTTCACTTACATAAACAGAAATTCAACTATTTCCCCGGGGCCTCATTTTTTTTTTAAAAGGAGTTAGCTTTAAGCTATAACCAACTCATGATCCCACGCTGTTAGGAAAATTGACCTCTTTTCTTAGCTTTTTTCTTCCCTAATTTTTGAAAAAATAAGAGACCATTATCGTCTGTATATAGCTTGAACTATTTTTATTGCCAAATGCTTTTGTTTGCAGCGGGAAAATGAGCCAGCTTTGCATATTGGAATAAAATTATATTATCACCCCTTTATTAAATATCCCCCCATATTTTATTTCATCCTAGGTTTAGTGGTAATTACCCAGGGGACCATTAGGGAAAAAAATTTACTTGGGCTGTGTTTGTTTACTTAATTATCCCGGTCATGCAGTTTTATAGAAATAAAACAATTCCTGACCTCCCCAAAGAAATCCCGCCGCCGCTCCAAGGTCTAAATGGGAAAAAAAAACTGATTTAGTATTTGCCAGTTCACGTTTCATCCACAGGTTCGGGGCCCCGCGTTGGTTTTTTTCTGAAGTCATTGTACATTTCAGGGCCGGCTAAAATCCTGATCCATTTGATACTCCATGGCGATAAAATTACATCTCAGGTAACGTATTATGGCAGGGTATAAGGGTAAACACTATTATCTTTTTCATACCTGTTTAAAAGGGAAACATATTGCGAAGATCCATCCAGGTTTAAAAAAGGCACAAAAGCGTATGCACTTAAGGGTTTTACCAGGTTCCGATAGCTCTGTCGGGATGTAAAGCACCATAAACTCCCCGGCGTTTCATTGAAATTTAAAGAAGCATTAAGCCAATTGGTTCTTCCCGGTTTATTGAAGCCAAATATGGGTTTCTGACTGGGAACAGTCGATCGGATTACGGAATGGGAGTTAGCAACCTGGATGGTATCGATGATTCTTTTGTATTCCCCGGGTTTTTGCACATAATAGTCCTCTTTAGTAGCAACCAGCTCAGGATTAACAACCCGAACCTGTCCGCCCTCATTATCAATCACCTCTTGTGCATATTGATTAGCTGTTTCCAGATCGCGCATAAAATAATGAACCCCCTTTCCAAAATCCTTTTTACTGCCAACAAATTCATTTTACTTTTCCGATTTGTAAGAACCGGGGGAGAAGTCCCTGCGTCTGGGTTGCTCCAACCAAAATAGGATCATCTATGAGTAATGCTTCTGCTGCTTTCAGGTTGGCCAATACATTTTAAATTTTACCTCCTTTACATGTGGGGGGTTTCTTCGGTGTTTTCAAATTGGAACGCTTTTCACATATGGCCCTACAAATTTATCTGGCTCATCCAAAATAGTTTGGACCCAAAAAGCCGAACCAAATCAAAAATGCAAAAAGGCACCGGGAAAGCCTAATGCTTCTCCTTTATAATTAATTGTGTTTTTCAATTTCTCCCTCACGGAATTACCCAAGCCAAACAACAAACTATTTAAGCTTGCTTTTCGCTTGTAGAAGTTTTTCATATGTATTTGCCGAAAGCGATGTTTCTGGAACTTTCCAACTCATAAAAAGATTTTGGATAATAGTACTTATTGCCCTGTATTTTTTTTAATATTGCGCAGAAATCATTAAATCCCCAAAGAGTTTCAATCCCTTTACTTTCGTCGCTTCACTCATGCCTTGGTAATTGGCATATAAGGCATCCACAAAACCATCTTTGTTGAAAAAAATCTCCCCTCCCGACAAAAATCGGATTCGGCGTGATATCCACCAAAATCATTACAGCTGGTGGTTTTTAGAAAACAACTACAGAACAGCAATTACTTTCATATAATTTGAAATAATCTTGTTTCTTTTAAAAAAAAAATTGTCTCAGACTAAAAAAATTACACATATGAAATGGATACACAAAACCTCTTTCCTTTTTTCACATGGAAATACGGAAAACAATACTTCATTTTGAATGACGCTTTTTTAAACTACTCATTCCAAACCTTTTTTGCGGGGTTATCATTGGGCCCCTCGTTTACTAAAATTTAAGATTGGCTAACTGGAGCATTTCTCCTTTTTGAATTTCCCTGGTAGAAGGATTAATTTTTGGACTCATAATCGGCAATTTTTCGGTAGTAAACAAATTCTCCGGCCTCTTTCCAACGCCTTTTCCCAAAGGGGTCTTTATATCCGCGTTATTATGTGGATCGGGTTTTTATTACCGACTTGCAACGTTTGGTTGTAGATTTCAGCCCCCCAGCGATAGCGAAAATTCAGGATTCAGTTTAAAACTGTTTAAATTTCACATTGGCTCCAAAAATCCCCTTGTTTTCCCGGATTGAATCACCATCGATCATAAAACCCAAAATGGATTTATGTATAGGTCCGCCTCACCTGCGGGTTTGTGATGAATTTTCCTTCCCCATTGGCCGGATCAATACCTGCAGATGGGAACAAGCTTAACCGTGTTGTGGGACTCCTCTTTATAGGGGTTATTCATTGGAGTCGTTCTCGGTTGGACTTTTTATTTCATTTTTTTTTTTCCAAAATTCCATTTTCATATGAATACAGAAGCATTGACAATTTACAAAAAATTCCCTTTTTCCGGATCTTTTTTTTATAAATGACTTAAGTGATCATAATTACCCCTGATTTCGAATTTTCCGGCTTTTGATTATAACTCGAAAACCCATGGAAGGTGCGCTTTTTCATATCCCCCAATATAAATCTCGGTTTAATTTCACGATACACATTTATTTCCCCATTGAAATGTTGAATAAACCCTTCAATCCCCATCTGGCTTTCCGGTCGTTTGCCTTATACAGATCCGTTTCCCAAAGTTTAAAATATCAGCCACAAACGTCATCATAAACCTTTTGGCGAATGGGTTATTGACCCTTTTAAAAAAACATACGAGTACATTGTTTGTGCCATATTTGGCGAAAAAATTTAAAGATCGGTAACTTTCCCTAAGAGGCGCGAGTTTAAGTGATTCACAAAAGACTCTTTTTTGAAAGATTCATTATGCACATTCCAAAGGGAATACCTGAAAACCAGAAAGGAGCTACTTTTTTGTTTTCCCAAATTTACTGGAACCATCAACACGGAAGGAGGCATACAATAATTAACGGGAATCGTATCATCGTTAATTTCGGTACCCTCCGATTAATTTTGGAGGTAGAACCCCTTTTTTTTCCAATGGGACGTTCGCCCATTTATAATGTGGCTTAGTTAGGCTATTGAGAATACTGTTCCATATCCTGTTCCGACAAACTGTCTTATCCGCAGAATTTTCGGGCAATTAACCACGGCCCAAATTAATCAAGTTCTTCTTTGATATAGGATTATAACTTAGGGTGAACTCACTTCCAGTCATAGGACTCCCTTTTTTGTTTTTAATATAAGAGCTAATTTTTTTTCTACATTGTTTATTGAAGGGGCCCCCTCTTATCAAAGGAAATGAATCGCGGATCGAATGATACTGATCATTGGCACTCACATTTTTCCCAAAACTACCCGATGCTTCCCATCAAAAAGGGGCGTGAAACGCAATTATAAATTCGTTTATTTCGCAATTCGAGATACCAGTTCTCATCAAAACTGCTCAGGGTTTGCTTCATTACATGGATTGGATTGATTATATGTTTAAATTTATATAAATATCTCCATTTTATCCACCATTCGTTTATAGGATTGGGTTTCGTTATCTTGAAACGACCCATAGGGTGACTGCCGGTTTTTAAAATTGATTTAATGGTGATTTTGGTTTCTTTCTTTATAATCATTCTTACCGACATACAATACTTTTAAAACCTAACCAAAAACCGATTCCGGACGTTACTTTCATCACCCCGTCTTTGAGCCCAATTCGGGCAGTTATTCCAAACCATTTTCCTCTGCGCCCCTTCAATATATAAAGAGGGGATCTTGATTTAAAAAGCGTTTAAAAACGGCTCTGTCCTATCAAAAAGTATCAAACTCCCCGTCTTATTTCGGCCAATTTTTGATTGTATTCTTCTTTCTAATTGGTATTTACGTTCATAATCATTCCGAAGAATAAAAGTCCTGACAATCTTTCATATTCCAGTTTCTGATCAGAAATCTTTAAAATTAAGCTCCCCTCAATCAGTATCCCCAAATTTGCACTGTAAACGTGTAATGCACTCTTACCTTCCCCGCTTCCGGAGTTTGGTGGTATAACGATGACCCGTTGGCCCCACGCGAGCCATATATAAAGAGCCGCTGTTGCATCTTTCAGAATTGTAACACCCTAAACTCTATTCATATCCAAATCAAAAAACACTCTCTAAACTCACTTCAAAACCATCCATAAAAAACCCAAAGGGGTGTTTGGATTACTTTAAAAATTAGCTTTACCCCGGTCAGTATTCGGGCTTCCCTTTGTTAGGATCGCCCCAAGTCAGTTTTCCTCCATGAGCGGTGCAACCAGGATCAAAACTTCCAGTGCTGCAATTAAGTTGTCGGTTTTATTTTGGGACTAATCTTGTGAGACAAAAATTTGTCGAAGAAAGGTAAAACTCTCTTTGGTTTTATTAAAGATACCAGTCACGACCAACTTCATCGATATCACTTTACACCCGGTTGTAATTTAAGGGAAGTACTCTGTTTTTTCAGTAATGGGTTATGAACTGCTTCTGTTACCGATCATGGATATAAAATAGTTTTTTCGCATAAAGCAGCTATCAACAAATCAAAATTACCATCAAATCAGTAGCTGTACATGTTAACAAAATCTTCACCTGGGCTGGGTCCCAGATTGGCCCTCCAGTGTTTCCCCCGTCGTGGTTCGATCACTATCCCAGTAATGGTGCGTTTGGTTTGTCTTGTTGATTAACCTTGTTGGGGCCCCAAAACCCCCACTACATTATCAACTACCTTAAATCCGACAGCTAGATTTTAAGGCTGTACTCAATATTCTCCCTCCACAAAAGCATTTTCAAACGATAGCGAAAAAACTTTCTCCAAATCTAAGCGATTCGTATGATTATGCATAAACCATACTCCCCTAACCCTCACTGGTGTTCTGAATCTCCGTACTCCTAGGAACATCTTTTAAAGGTCGCATTCTTAAGCTTAAAGACAACCTAGCCATGTTGGGAGTAGGTACTGCAGATACTGATTCCCCCCCGACGTTGCCCCTGCAAATAACAAACCACGATCAAACGAAAACCGCATTAATACAGAACCCCTCGTCTTTTCTAAGTCCCCCCCCCTCCTACCAACCCAAACGACTCAATTACAGTTGGATTTTTTTTTCAAAAAATTTGAACTCTTAAGTTTAACAACACTTGGGCGTTATTTTTAATCCCCTTTGGGACGGAGGATCCCCCAAAATCTTCGGTGTTTTTTTTTTTTTTTTTTTATTTATAATTAGTTATTCATCTTTCCACAATTTTAACGTTAGCTGTTTGTTCATTCATCTGAAAGGATTTATCACCCAATCATAACGTTTATGGGTACCTGAAAAATGCAGGTTTTGGTGGTAATACCTCAACTGATACCGAAATCATACCAAAGTGCTAAAAGCATCTCATAAACACCTTCCAGGGTTTCCCCCATCGAAGCGAAAAGACACCATCTCTCCATCCTGTATAATAACT
Source organism: Penaeus chinensis (assembly GCF_019202785.1). NCBI lineage: Eukaryota > Metazoa > Arthropoda > Malacostraca > Decapoda > Penaeidae > Penaeus > Penaeus chinensis. The sequence goes on along the minus strand of NC_061852.1, from coordinate 36,839,659 downwards.
TGATTAACGCTTTCGTGATGAGTTGTCGATTTTCTTATTAAATTACGCATGGTTTAAACGGTATTATATCTCAAATAATAATCAATTACCTCAACAGCACTTTCCCTATTCAAGCGTGACTGTCTCGGCCGGCTCTATAAATAGGCTTTCACATTGAACTGGGGTTTCCTAACACCTGTACAGTGGCCCTTTCCCGGGGTATTTACAAAAAAGGTTTTTGATCTTTTGCCATCAAAATAGGCTTTCCAGTAGATATACATACGCACTTCTCCATTTTAAAAAAGGGCCGGAATTTTTTTTTAAGGTGGGTTTTGGGGGAATTCAACCAAATTTTGGTCCCATAGCCAATACCAACTTATTATTCTCCATACGCGGGACTTCCAAGTATTTTTAGGAAAAATCTCATTATAGTTTGATCATTGTGCTCAGCAGAATGGCAGAAAATAAACATTTGATTTCCCTGTTGATTTTACATCATCAATGGAGCTTCAGTAAAATTAAACGTGTTTTGAGGTTAAATCCAAACACTGAACCATCTGACTTTTATGAGTCTGGCTTTGGACCCAGGTTGAAAGTTGTTGTTTTAACTTGGTGCTTTCTGTTTTCAAGGAAAGTAAAAATTTCCCTCACGAAGTCAGTAGTGCCCAAAAAAGGAGATTGCCGGGCCCCTTGCATAAACGTCGTCGGGGTGAAAGTTTTGGGGTTTCTGCTGGGAAAAGAGTTTCATTTTAAAAAAGGGTTTCTCCCAATTCCCGATTTTCTAAATTACCAGTTTAGTCGATAAGCGATCTTTATTTGGGGAGGGTCGAAACAAGGCTCGTGACGTTTCTTCTTGCCGCAAATTTTCCAAAACTGAAGGGCTTATCCAGCGTTTCCCCGACAAGGGGGTTTTTCGGGTGTTTTGCGTGTAATTTTCGGTTTATTGCTAAATTTTTCTCCTAAACACTCTAAACCAAAGCGAAAATCAATATGGGGTTTCGAAAACACTTTTTTTTTAAAAAAAATTTTAGCAATTTAAAATGAGACTAATAGATGTATAAATGGAAACCCCATTTCTCGCGGGAATAACCGAGCGCCGCTTCTTTGGATTTTTTTATGTATTGATACTGATGCCCAATTTTTCAGCTTTTTTCCCGGGAATTTTAACCTGTGATGGTATTTAATTCACCCCACGCCGGAGATCTGGGTAAATTACGAATGGCTGCAATATTTTTTGAGCAATTCCTCCTCCACCAAATTATTTGAAAAGTGTGTTCTTTTCTTGTTCAGAATAAATCTGATGTGCCTTATCCTTGACCTTGAGGCGCGCAAAAATTCAGGCATTTTTTTTTTTGTTGAGGGAAGAAACGATTCAAGGATCCTTCAATATTCAGATTTTTGCGTTTTACCGAGATGTTGAGAGATAACCAACCGGGTCTTCGGGGGACCATAATAGAGGTTCTATGGCAAAAAACCAAACAACCCGGGCTTAATAGAGACGAAACTTTCCCTTTAGTTTGCTTTATCTCCTTCCTTCGAAAATTGATTTGGTAGGTGTAATGGTTTGCATGGGTCTATTTTGGCTTTAGTTTGAAAATATTTTTAAGAAATAAAAATTCTTCCCAAAAAAAATCTATATTTCCTTTGGCCCTTTGGGAATAAACAAAAAAAGAAAGGTGCCGCAAGCGAGCACCTTCTCAAAAATATCAATAGGATTGTTTTATTTTTGCTTATGGGATCCTAAATCTATGGTAAAAATTGAAGATGAATCCTGCTTAGAATGGTTATCGCTTTCCACGCTTAATCTTAATCTCCCCCCGTCCTCTGAACGATCTTCCGCTCTGCACCCAAAGAAAAAATAAATAACCTTTCAATGTTACCAGCCATCTCCCCAATCGACGGGCCCTGGAAATCCGGTACTCTTTGTCCTTAAATTTCAATAAGTTTAATGCACGCTCATACCCTCTGTTACAAAATTAAGGAAAGAGGGTAGCCAATGAAATTAAGGCTGAAATTCCTTTGCTTCGAATTCACGGATACGGCCAAGTAACCACCTGTTTTTTCGCGCGGATAGCCGCCACAACTCCCAACTGGTGTCCTTATAGATGAGTAATACGGGCATCGTAGATACGCTCACGGATAACCTTATGAATCCGGATCCACCATAAATCGGAACGAAATGAAAACAACTGGTTACAATACTTCTGGTGAAAACTTTCAACAAAGGATTTAAAGAAATCAGCAGCTTTTTGGAAACGTTTATCTCTTTGCGCTCTTCGGCTCCAGCTTGCGCTCTTCCGAAATATGCATGAGGTTTTATAGATGTCCACATAACGAGTTTGTTCTTAAATTTAAGTAGGGCGAACCATCCTTTTTTTCTTTCATGGTAGCCAACATTTCATTTTCGGCGGGAAATTGGATAATAGGCTTTCCAAACTGCTCCGTTCATGGGCATGGGGCCCAAGCTTCCCCGTATGCCGACTCTGAAATACCTAGGATTGCGCACCATTCCAAAACGGCACCGTTCATTTAAAAACCATCACATACTTGATCAGCCCCATTTTACGTGAACCAACAATTCAGCAGGCGCATTTTTGAAAAACCAACTCGGGGGCCCTTGGAGATCCTTTAATACTTTTTGTTTCCTAACGAGAACAAATACAGATTTTGGGCATTTGTTCATGATGAACATGGGTTAAACCTCGGGGTTCTGTGTGCTTCTTCTGAACGAGCAACACCAGAGCGATATGTCCATCCCCCCCCCATTGGTAATAAATTTGTTTTACACCGTTGAGGTTCCAATTTTCCATCCTCTTCGTTTTTAAGTGCTTTCAACTGAAAGCCGGGAAAGGTTAGAACCGGCATCGGCTCAGTTTAAAACCTTTGCTTTTTTTCACCTCCCGGAAACATTGGCAGAAAACGCGGGCCCTTTGTTTTTTCTTTAGAAAAAATCATTGATTTGTTTGGCAAAATCCTGCATCCATTTTTGACGAAACCGGCATCGCCGTGCCATTTTTCAGCGGCCCGTATAAGGATCAATGGGGAAGTTCAAAAACCAAACGTATTACGTGGGTAAGGTGATTCCATTAAGCCCGCCCTTACCAATGCATCCAGGTTTTTCCTGTGGTACTTTGGCATAAACCCCCTTCGTTATCTACAATCTTTGGCCCCTTTCCCGATCACGCCCTTTTTAGCATTTGGTGCTCGAATTCCACAATTTTCCCCAACAATTTCCAAAACTTTATCTAGCTATCCATTTGCATCTTCGAAAACGGGGCGCATAGTCAAAAATTTTTCTTTTAGCAAAATTGCGTTTTTAAAGCCCCAATCTTTTTCTTTTCGGATGCTCCCAAAGGAATTAAAATCGGTTATCTGTGAAAAAAATTTGCCCTTTCTTTTTTTATTTGTGAGTTTTCGACAAGCGGAATTTAATCCACTTTGTTTTTAAATTTCTAATGATTAGAGATTAATGGATTCATTGAATTTAACATTAAAAAATCTACATTAATCTTTACTTTTCTTTTTTTCGATAGAAATTTTAAACAGCTTAGGATTTACTTCCATAAAGTCAACGGTTCACATAATCAGCGATTTTGTTGTTTTGGGTGCATTGGGGTCATTTTTAAAGGCATTTACCCCTTGATAACTCTTCCATAACGAAGTATGCTGAATCTGGCAGAGATACACAAGCGATGTACACTTTGGACGAACAGTTACACTGTTTTGGGGCAATTGGCGCTTTATTTTCTGCGTATCCCGCATCAATAGCGCGTGAAGTCTACTTCACCTTTTTAACACTTCACCAACTCATCCCAGGAATCAAAATTCTCTTTGGATCCCTTCCTAACCACCCGAAATTTATGATGGAGGGAATTTTTTAATGTTCACCTTTGATTTTTCATGTGGCGCTCAATCACTTTACCACTAGTTTTTTAGGTTTAAGGATGGAATCACATCTATTTTGTTGACTTTTCCTTTTTTATCCCCATCGAAAATTTTTCTTTTTTCATCCCCCTTAACGCCGTTGCCTTTCTGTGGGGGACAACCCGGGGTTTTGATATGGTGGCCACGTGTTCCCCAAAAGCAGGGACGAATCAAATAAAAAGATCGTATAGGTTTTACCGGTTTTTTTAAATTCTTCGTGAGGCCCGATCTTTAAGGGTTTACAATGCATTTAAAACCCACTTGCAAAGCAGAAGAAAACGTCCGTGGTCCTAAATCACGCCCCCAAAGTCAAAGCGCCATAAGGCAATTGATGCTGCCCTTTTTGAACAATCCACAATAACAGGGGTTTTTTTGTGCGTAAATTTGTAAAAGGGGGTTTTTACAAAATATAATCACCTTGTGCACCCATCAGTCCAAAAGGATAAAGCTCCTTTTCATTTTTTTTTAGGAATGTCCCTAAAACAGTGTTCAAAGCTTACAATTTAATTGATTAGAAAGGGAAACGGCCTTTGGTAAATTAACTCGATATTCGCTACTTCCCTCCTCTTTTTCCCGAAAATAACAAATACATTATTCATTGAAATTCAATTTTTTCCCGGATCATACGGCAGGTGTTAAACAAATTACTAACTGGCTAAAATTAAACCCAATGGTTGTGATAGCATTCAATTAAACGATCAACTCTCAATTTCTCCATAAGAAGGGATGTCAATTTCTTGGACTCTTTTGCCTGGAACACACATTTCAATATTTTTCACTTTGGTAGGTAAACCCAGAAGTCCAACCCAATTTTTGTATCTTTTTCAATATCCGTTCACGTTACACTAGGCAATTGTTAAGATGGGACAAATCAGCATTTCATTATCAATGAAAATCCTCAGCTTCCCCGGGGGCCCGTTCGGTCATGTGGGGGCATTTTTGGGGGAATTTCTTTAAACAATTTTGCATTACGGGGACGACAACCCGGTGCATTGTCATTCACGGTTATAACCCTGGGATAGGCATCTCACTTTTTTCTTACACCATCGCTAAAAAACGTCGTTTTTTGAAACAAATTTTTTTCTTATCTGCCGAAATCACCTTTCCGCATAGGTTCCCTTTGAGGTAAATTCAATTTCTCAGCCCCTGCGGCCCCTACCTGTGCAGTATCCCCATCCAATGGCCTGACGACCTGCGATAATTAAATCCAAAATCTTTCATCTTTTTATGGCAAAGGGAATTTTGGCTTTGGAAGTACCCAAGGGATCTGACCCGCAAAAAACACGGTCAGTTAACAAGTAACCATTATCAGCGCCGCCCATACATGCCTTCGCGAACACATCAGCAGCCCCGACCAGGCCCCATTTGTTAAATCGTAACGGTTGAACCTGGATATCTATATTTCAATCTAAAAGCTTGCTCCAAAGCATTTAAAAACCTCCGGATGAAGATTGCCGGCAGCGCCGAAAGGTTCACTGTCCCGTTGTTTTCATCGCAAACCTTGCCGAAATTTCGGGTATTTAGGTATTGCTTTGCAAGAAAAATAATGTTTAATCCCCTTTTCAATTTTTGGGGAAAGAATTTTTAACGGTGACAAATATATAAAAAGGCACCATTTTAAAAATACAGAAACCCAAAAAGTTCATGCTGAATAAGTTCCCTTTTCCCCTTCCGTTCCAAACCCCTTTTAAAAAATTTAAAAAACATTTAACTTCCCGGTTTTTTCAGCCTAAATGCCTGAATATTTAACCAGCTAGAACGGTGAATACCCCCGCCTATATTTTTTTTTATTAAAAAATGAAACCCAAAAGGGATAAAAACGCTTTTTTTATAATTAGATTAGATACACCCAAATATTTGTTTGAAATATTCCAAATTTTACAACGGCTTATGCTATTACCAAGATCAAAAAGCCGTTTTAAAGATAGGGAAAGATGAGAGTAGTTTTAATATTCATGGTTTACAGTAATTTCCAGAAGCTATGACACAAAAAAGATTTAAAACAAAAAAAGCCCGAATAATCTTCCCCCGAAAGGAAAAAAGAGTCATTTTTTTAAAGGGAAGGAGATGCCTTTCAGGGTGAGTTTTATAATCACGCTTGAAAAGGGTATTTATGTCTGTAAAAAAACTGTGATCTCCTTTATACAGATCACAGGATAAATTCGACGCGCAATGTGGGTGGCCGTTTTGAATGATGAAATTGAAGGTGCTGTTAAGCGTGTCCCAGATGCAGATGGGCCGACGAAACGGAGATCATTTGTGCCAAAAGGGAATGGTCATTTTTGGGCATGTTTTTCTGGGAGAAGGGTTCACCTCTAAAAATACACGACATTGTGTGAATTCTGTTTCTTTAGTTTTGGGGGGCCGGATAAAGAAAAGTAGCCCAAATTTTAGAGGTGCAAAAAAAAAGTTGTAATTCATACTCAAACTTTTGAGCATTAGGCTCGTTTTTTTCGTACAATTTTACTTCTGCCTTTTTGCATGCCGGACACTCAGCAGCAAAAGGACAGTATTGAGTAAATAATCACACAATTCCAAATCTACCATTGATCTTCTGCCGGATATCCCCGATGGTTAATGGCTTTTCGTAACAGGCTATATTTAATCCGAATAGGCACCATGATCCAAACATCGGATTAAAACCATAATTCTTCAATAAAGCAATCATCGCTTTAGATAGCTCCATAAATTCCACTTCTCCCAATACTCACTTTGGGAAATACAATACCTCTGCCCAAAAACCCTGATATCTAAACACCTGAGTCATCAAACCCTCTTCAAACCACTGATATGCACAGATCCTTCGCCTTCAAAATAAGAGACAACCTGATCTCTGCACACCTTTTTTCCCAATCATAATTTTTCCTTCAACTGCTCTACATATCTCTTCATCCCTTGCTGTCCCCTTTGCCTTCTAAAGTTGCTCATTAAAAACGCAAAAGCAGCGCATTGATTTACACTTAAAAGCGATTTCCAATCAACTATTTCTTCCTTTTCAAAGTCATTTTATCTTTGCCGAACCTAAATGATTACGATTTATTTATATATTTTTAACATTCTTTCTAATCTCAAATCACTAAATGGCGAAGGGATTATATTTCCACACCAATGGATAATTAAAAATTCATCATTCCCCATTTTATAGATCAATATTCCATGCCAAACCTTTCACCCACTGCAATAAAAAACATTAGAAATAGCCCCCAAAACCGCAAATTTCAGACATTCCCTGTCAACAAAAAGGGAATCGTTTTTATGTGAACAGAAACACATTGAAAACATACATATATAAAGATAAGGGCCCTCTAGGTTTGACCACATCTACTCTCTTTTGATCTCAACCACACAACCAAAAATTAAAAAAGCCAAAAACAGCTTAAAAGGGTTCACTGTTTCCTGGCCCCACAAATCGAATGAATATTTATGAATCGTTTGTTCTGTAATTATGGTTTAACTAAGTCCATCTTTGATAATTTATCGTAATGGGGCGACATGTAAATCTCTAAATTTAAATGCCTTATAACTCTTCAAAGCATCTAAATTCATGAAATAACATTGCTGACCATTGAAATAAATAACCACCAATCCTGCTGCAATGGTTAAGCTATCAGTAAAATATTCAAATTTCGTTTTTTACCTTTTTTAGTAAATTTTACGGGTTAACCCCGTTCGATTTACCCCAGTTACTTTCCGACTCTCATAGTCACGAATGTGCATCATCCAAGCGCAATAACCCAATACGGGCTTCTTGTGGCACATTGATAATAAAACACCATTAAAATTTTTGCATAAAATTCATTAACATGAAATAATTTAGAGTCGATTGCGTTTTCCTAAAAACATTGAAAGAAAACCTTCGTGCGGCATGGTCGTTTTCACTTTTGGTTTTTAAAAACCCGAATGCGACAATTTATGTAAATCCTCAATTATTATAGGGATCAAAAAATCATCTAAATACGTGCTTTAAAGGTTGAATCTACTTTAACACCTTTCCGCCATACCCTTTTTTATCTGATTTTTTTACTTGTCTGAATGTTACATTTGATAGAAAAAACAATCCTGCAAAAAACATTAAAAATTTTTCCCCAGCTTCATATCTCCCTCTTTTTGCCTTTTTATGGAAAAAAGCACTAAAAGGTTACATTTTTATTAGAAAAAATTATGAATAAAAAAAAGCGCCACACAGCAAAAATTGGCGCTTAATTAAAATTACTTCTAACGTCCCTTTCGTACTTTGCATCTGCATCAAAAGAAGTTTTTATAAATCCATTCTGGGCAATTAATTCTTTTATGCTTCCCCCTTTCAAAAATCTCACCCTTTATTAAATACAAAATCAAGTCCGCCATTTCGAACCGTAATAAGCGTGAGCAACACCAATGAAGTGCGTTCTTCATCAAATTATCCATGCATCTGCACTAATCGTTCTGATTCGGTAACCAAAAGCAGAAGTAGCTTCATCCAGGGTTAAATGGGCGGATTCTTCAAAAAGGCACGGGCAATACTTAATCGCTGACGTTTTCCCCACCGATAATTAAATACCTCTATCGCCAATAATGGTTTTTATACCAATTTTCCGTTGTGGTGATTAAATCATGCTTTCCCCCTATTTATGCAGCACTAATTTACCTGCTCCATGGTAGCAGACCCCCCACCCCCAAAAATGATGTTTTTTGAAAATGAATCATTAAATAAATATCCTCCCCGATTCACCCTTCCCCAAATTAACCACCAAACAAATAGCTTGAGATCTTTGATATTATTTCAATCGATGAAAATACCACCACTTTTTACATCATAAAAACGTGGCAACAGATCGACAAAGGTGGTTTTTCCCCTCCCCGGGCTGGCCGACCAGCCGCTGTTTTTCCTCTGGGGAAAGGTAAGACTTACATCCTTCAGGACAAAAATTTTCCCCGTAGGGCCCCAAAATTTCACCCCTTTCGGTATTCGACTTGATCTTTAAGATCAGCTAAAAATTTAAACCCCACCTTCTTTTCTTTAATAGAGAAATCGGCCCTTTTAATACTTTATCGATCCCATCATAGGCTGCCATACCCTTCTGAAAATTATAATCGCCTGTTAAAGGCTTTGGGTGGATTAATAATTTGATAAAACATCGCCAGATAGGCTAAAAATGCCCAGGTGTAAGGCCCCTTTGGGATCAAAGGGTAAGTTTACCACCAACCAATGAGTATTACAAATACATGGTACCTAAAAACTCACTCAACGGATGGGCCAGATTACGTCGGTGCTGAAGCGATTCAAATTTTCCCCGATAGCGCTCCACCTCGCCCCCCTAACGCCCCCATATCGTTCTTCAGGGATTGAATGCCTTTATTTAAATTTGTAAAACCCAAAAAAAGGTTTCCTCCAATATACCAAGAATATCCCCTAATTTATCCTGTCCTTCCCCTGGATTTCTTCCTTTTAAAGGGTTTTCCCACACGTCCAATGTAAAAACCGGCTACAGGTAAAACAACCAACACAAATAACAGTGTAGTTGAAAATTCCAAACCATCAACCCAATCAATACTACAAAAATGATGATTGGGTTTTTTAGAAACATATCTAATGAAAGGGCATTTACGAAGCTTCACCTAATCCTGCACATCTGCCCCGTAGATCGTGACATAAATGTCTCCTTTTCGCTCTTCACTAAAAAAACAAAGTGGCAACACAATGATTTTATCATAAAACTTTTGCGAATATCCTCTCACAACACCATTTCGAATGGCAACACTTGTGTAAGATGCAAGATAGGCAAACCAGTCTTAAGTAAGGTAGCCAAAAAAAGAAGAACATTCCAGCAAAAAGCAATGCGGATCCAGCCCCGTTTTAAAGCTTAAAGTGTTGTTAAAAGGGAAAAGTTATCATTAAAACATCCGATCAACACTCCATGCCATTAATGTTGAAACATCACTATCTTGCTTTAAGATACATATTACACCGGAATCATCACGATACGGGAAAACACGATGAAAAGCGATGAAAGCAGATGAAGATAAATTTAAGATAAAATGCTCTTATAGGGGGGCAAGTATATTTTAAGAAATCTTATAAAAAAATTCTTTCATATTGCAGTATTAAAAAAATAAGGCTGTAAAAAGTAATCTTTTACAGCCCGATTCACAAATAAGGTATATTTAACAATCAAATACCAGTGTAAAAAAAGCGGTTCAGCACCGCTTTTTCATCTTTACTTCCTTGAGATGTCTAAGGGGGTCAATGAAAGCGGCCATTGTTTTCGCATTAATCTGCTCATTTTCGTGTCAGACTTTTCAATGCCTCATAGGGGTTGGGATACCCTTCGCGACGCAAATAGCCCTGAATACTTCAGCCACGACGGGCCAGTTATTCTCCAATCTCTAAGAATAGCCGTTTCTTCAATAACATCTTCCCCCAAAAATCCTTTCTAAAGGGACTATGGCAATCACGGTATGTGAAATTTGGCACACCAATTTTACGCAACACGGTTGAATCCGTTAAGTCACGCTGCAAACGAGCCCACCGGAAATTTTAAAGCCGCCAAATGTCAAAGGAGCATTGGCAATCCCCGGGTTTTTTCCTTCCGCTTTTTCAAAGTCGATAAGGGATCACTTTGTGCGGCATGGGCGCTTGAAACCAACCCCCCTTTTTTAATCTTCTCCCTTAAAGTATTCCATCATTAATACGTCCAGAAATCACGGGACAGATCCAATAGAATCACATTAATCCCTTGAAATTATCGAAATGGCATCCAGGTTTTCGTAGTTCGAAATTTGTTGTGGGTTTCCTGCCCCCACGATCCAATTTCAAAACATTATTTACAAAGTTGTTTCCAAACATCAGTCCCGTTAATGTTAGGAAAAAGCTACATTGTGCCATGAAAATTAAACCCGTTGCACCACCAACTTAGCTGAACAAGGATCCCTTTTTAAAAAACCAATTGCTTATTTAAACCCCTCCAAAAAACACTTCATCTCCTTACCCAAACGTGTTGGAGAAGCCGGTTTTGAACCATGTGTCTTCGCCAACATTGGAATATCTTTCCATTCGGTGGGCCCTATCATCCACTGCTGTATCAGTTCTTCCAATAAGGATAATAAAAATCGTGCACCGCATCACGTAATGACGCTGGTGTCCGCCGTAAATTTTTGATATCTTGTGAAGTCCCAAACCAAAGTGAAAAACTCTTTGTATTTTCTCCAGTTCAAATACATCAAACTTCTCTTTTATGAAGTACTCTCAACAGCTTTCACATCATGGTTGGTAACCGCTTCAATAGCTTTTTAAAGCGTTCCGCATCTTCCCAAATGAAATCCTTGTAAATCTTAAAGCAGCTCTCGTAGAGTCCCTTATCAAAATCAGCAATTGAGGCAAGGGGTTCTCACACAAGGTAATAAAGTATTCCACTTCAACCAGTACCCGGTAACGAATCAGCGCATACTCCGAAAAAGTAAAAAAAGCCAGCCCGTCAAAAACCCTTGGGGTTTTTTGATATCTCCCGTCAACCGGAGAAAATTGCAGTCAGTAATTGGGGAAAATCAAACATTTTTCTATTTGATTTTTTGGCACTTTCAAAAAAGAAAATTAAATTTTCAGGGAAAAGGTTAGTTTTGGCGTGGTCGTTTTACATTATTTAAAAATCTTACTCTTAACTACGGGAAGGGTTTAAACTTGGACTAAAATCGTACAGCGAAGCTTTTTTTTCCATTTCCCCAAAAACAAACTGGGCGGTATTTTCTTTTCCCTTCTTGCGTGCGTTCTTTTATTTGCCCTTGGGTTTTATTTCGGTAGTACCTGGGGCGATCAATTAGTTAATACACTTAAATGAAAAAGGATGGGCTTGGGTATTTGGGACTCTGGGGGGCTTTATTTTGTGGCCGGGTCCATTAAAGGTTTGTCTGGCTGATTCTTTTGGCTGCTATTTTTTCCTGATATATGCCTATTTGGGGGGATACATTATTATCATTCTTTAAACACCGGTGTTCTCTTGCTCTTTAAAAAAACAGAAAATATACTAACGAAAGTAGCACCCCATTTAAATACGTCAGTTTAAAAGACATTCGGCGGAGGTGTATTTTTTAGCCATCCGCAAACCTGACCATCGAGTTATTATAACACTCGCTTTATTTATTCTGAGTTTCATTCCTGTTCGGTTTTTTTAACCCGGCCAATTGTTTTATTTTTGGTTTCGGCTTATTTCTATGGCTTCTCTTTCATCGATTACACTGGAACGTCACGCCTGGATATCCATCACAGTGTTCGCTTTTTTTCCGAAGTAACAAAGGTTTGGGGGCCATTGGCAATGGTTTTCGTCTTTTGCCTGGTATTGATGTTTCCCTTTTTTATGGGCCCGTTTCATTCCCCCGGTTTATCTCTTCTTTTTCGGTGGTGGAAAGCAAAAAAATTTCAGCCCACAAAGTCATAAACAAAAAATCCATCGCTTATTAATACTTCTTGGAAGTTCATTGCTGGCAGTTATAGAAAGGGTTTAAAGAAGTATCTTTCAACAAAAAATTGCTGACAAAAAAAAGATAGAATTTGAAATAACTCATCTTCTGCGAACGAAAAATTTAAATTTTTTGAAACTCAGTAGCTTTGCAGCGATAATTTATTTTTCAAAAACCCAAGAGAGTTATAATATGTTTATCAAAGAACATTGCCATTTTAGGTGGAGGAATTTTAGGTTCACCCATAGCAAAAGAATTATTAAGAGTGGATTGATGAAACCCCACAAATACGGTAACGAACCTTGATTTGGCCTTGATTCAAAATCTGAAGGAATGACACAGGTTTAACATCACCACTAAAACGTGGTAGCCGTCAGTAATCCGGACTTGTGATTGTGGCTGTAAAACCAACGGCGGGCCCCTTTTAATCATCAATGAGAAAAGGGATGTCCTGAAAACCAGAAAAACACGTGGTTATTTCGGGTAATTTCTGGGTATTAAACTACCGGATTCTGGAAGAGCAATTAGGCGATATCCCGGTAATCCGTGCCTTGCCTAATAAAAGCCATTGCGATTCAAGGAATCAAGACCGCCTTAACTTCAACGAAAAAGGCTTAGCTACAAAATGAAAGTGGTTGAGATTTTTTAATCAGCTGGATCCACCTAAATTAAAATTCCGGAAGCACAGATGCCGGCAGCTACGGTGTGGGCATCTTTGGTTTTTTGCCTTCGTTTTGCGTTTCATGCGGGCAAGCCTCTCAAGGGGGTATTGAAATTGGCTTTTTCCTCCAAACAATCATTGGAAGGGGTCTCAAAATTATGAAAGGGGCTTCAAAACTAATCATCGAAAGGGCACCCACCCGGAAACCCGAGATTGACAAAGTGACTACGCCGCTTGGTGTGACCATTAAGTCTTTAATAAAATGGAGCACGAAGGCTTTAGTTCCTCATTGGTACAAGGAGTGGTAACAGGGTACAATAAAATAACGGAGACAGAATCGTAAAATCAGAAGATTCATGGAGTAGGTCAGTGTACCCAAACACCCAGTTTTGGCAATTTATACGACCGAAAAAACAATCTCCAAAGCAGCGCTATTGACCAATATTTCCAAACTATTTGTCAATGGCGGTTTGCAATTTTAGACTACCAGTTACATTATAGGCTTTTCATTGAGAAAAAAAAATTTCCAAGTGGTAAATAATCAGTAGTCAGTAACTTCCTTGCAATCGGATGAATGACAATTGTGGTTTTAATGAATCCCGAAAAAAGATCCAACATGAATTCCCCCCTATCCTGCAACTGACGGTTTATCCGCATACAATTTTTCCCTTATCCGGAGGACGGGAATGGGTATTTATCCCCCAGTCACACCTTTTAAACCCGAAACAAAACCCGTTATCTTTTAGAGTCAACCACTTACCGGCTTTAAAAAAAGGGTTTTTTCCGTGACAAGAGGTTATCCGCCAAAACACTTAAATTTTTTTGTCTACCTAAGTAGAAAGGGGCCCCGCATGGCTTTGTTCTTTACTTTTTTTGAAGTGGTAAACCTTGGGTTTACCTGTCTGCTCAACGTAAAAACCAACATCAACCAACCTTTCCAATTTAAAGAAGCGAATTTATACAAAACGAGCCACTCGGGAATTAAACCCGGCAGCTCGCTTAATTTTTTTACACTTTTAAAAAGGGTTTTAATGTTTTCATGACCCGTTTCACGTGGGTCGTTCCTTCTGTGCTTATCAAACGCCCCAGGATACCGCTGTTAAATTTAAACCAAATCGATGGGTTTCTGTAGACTGTACTCCAACCTCAGCGCTGTGAACATCTGGCCGGTGACATCAAAAATTTTGGGTGGTTTCAATGTTGTGAATATTTGTAATCTGATATTTAGCACATCCCCAAAACGGGTTGGGATTAAAACTCACCCGAGTTAAAACCCCGGCATCCCAAACGGTTTGTTTTTCGGGCGTCACAAAATCATTGCCTGTTTGATGGCAGTACATTGGTAAAAACGTACCCTTTTTCCCGGGGCAAAGTAAAAAGCCTTTTTAGTGGCGGTTCTTCTACATTTTGTCCATTCTCCACCGTGGGAAACTGTATATTTCGCCAAATTTTTCACTGTTTGTGTGCCGGTGGAAACAACTCTTTGGGTTTTTGGGTTATGCATAAGCTCCGGTAGCCTAGGGACCTGAAAGGGTGTAAAAGACCTCAAATTTGGGCCCCATAACTTCTTCTTTATTCTGAGAAATTTGCCCGCCCTTTTACGTAGAACCTTTCCCGTCTTTCCAGTGTTAAATACACCAAACCCCCAATCTTTATGGATGTTTGGCAATATTCACTGGTCAGTTGGTTAGTCCAAAAGCACCCAGCCTTTTTTGCAACACACTATTTGAATCTTTTACCTAGTAAGTTTTTTTCTTGAAACGCAACCTGCCCTTTGGGGGGGGGGACTGTAAATGTAGGAATTGTCCCCATTAGTTATTTGGGGTTAATCGAAAACTTTTAAAAATTCTCTACCCAAAGGCTTATGGTAAAAATTTTGCTCATTGGTAAAATTGATTATTATTAAACGCGAAAACCCAAAGGAAGTCACACTTTAGGAATTATTTAATGGGTCAGTTGGTTAAGTCCAAAACGCAGCAGCCCCTTTATAAAGTCACCCAAAAAGGAAATTTTTACCTAGTCATTTGGGTTTAAAGAAACGAATATTCCCAATCGCAATCCCCAACTATTTGGATTGTTACACTGGTAGTTGGTTTATTCCTAAATGCGTTCCCCTTTCGTAATCTAACCTTCGGGAATTTCTACACGGGTTTTAGTTGTTATAAGAAACGCCTGCCCTTCTATCGAGTCTTAATGTTAGGAATTTTTTAAACGGGTCAGTTTTTCCCTTGGAACGCCCCCCCTTAAATCGAAAGGGGACACTTTTAGGAATTGTTACTTTGATTTTTCGTTACCCCAAAAGGGTAGCAGCACCCAATCGTAGTCACGCGTCAGGAATTGTTACCTCGCCCAAAAATGGTTATCCATAAAAGAATATAAACCAATGGTTTTATGTTGTTGGGGGTTTGCTTAATTCCCAATATACCTTTTTTACTAAATCCATCCATAGATCGGTATTCTTATCCCCAATACCAGTCATGTTTGTCGTCCGTTTGTCCGGAATAGAAATTTTGTACTTATTAGAAAAGTCATAGCTACAACTTTCAATAATACCTATTTTTAAATATACATCGTCGTCGCTTAGGGTGTAACTTAAATGTGCAAAAAAAAATCATTGCTTTTTCTGGTCTGCATCTACATTGGCAAAGGAGTACTTTTCTGGGAAAAAACAGAAACCATCTTTAGTGGAGTCACTTCAAATCCGTCCTTGTTCAAAGTAAAGCTATAAGTTTCTGGGTTATTCACACTGTTGATTCAGTCACACCCCCAGAAATGGCTACGTTACACCTTCGGTTTACCAGTTACTGTACAGGTTGGTGTTGTATTCTTGACACTGCCCAAAGCTACCGTCATCTTAAACAGCCCTATAAAAAATTAAAAGGTCTTTCATACATAAACTTGTTAGTTTGTTTTTTATCGGTATATTATTTTTTGATTAATTTAAAATTTTGTTTTTTCAACTAAAATCAATGCAAAGTATCAATTTACCAAAACTTTCCCTTTTTTTGTTGAAAAAAATTACCATCCACAAATAACAACTTTCTTGATTTTTATTTACAACAACAAATTTCACTAAGACACCTCGAATTTCAAATGCGGTGATTAGTAATTATTGTTGGAATCAGTAAAACTTAGAATATTATCACCAACCAAAACGAAAAATCCCTTTATCCCAAATGATCGACTAAACCCAAATGAATAAATTTTCGGCTCCTTTTATGGGATTATTTCCTGTATATTTATTCCACTGATTAATCATCATCCATGGCGAAAAAGAATCCAGAACATTTTAACAATAAACACCTTTATAAAGGCAAAGAATCGCCAGTTTTTTAAAATTTTCCATTTGGGGTTTAATGGTTAAAAGCAGACCGAACCCAAAGCCCCGATTTCATTTAATTTGGGAACTCTATTAGTTCCCTTTTTTTGGGGAAACCCTCCTTGATTTTTCTACCTTCGAAAGGTTATGGATCACGCTTGCTGTCACAAATTGTTTTTTGGCTGAACTCATCAACAGTGCATAGAGTACCTGGCAGAGCACTCCACCCCGGGCAACACCCAAAAAATCGGAAAAGCCAAAGACATGGCACCCGCAGCAACGCTTACTACAGCAAATTTTCGCAGTTTTGGGGGTTGGTTGTTTTTTGGGTTCTAAATTACTCGCCTGTTTTTAAGGTATTTTTTCGATCGCCATGCTCCCTTTTGGGAAAGGGTTTCTGTTACACTCTCACTAATATACATATCCCGATATCCTTAAACCCTAAAGGTTACACTATATAGGGGAGTATTTATCTGATTTTTTATCACATTACATTCCTCTACACACCCACTACAACTTATCTCCACCCATTTAAAGAAAGATTTCGGTAATTTTAGCTTTTTTAACTTTTCCATACCCAAACTAACTTGACTATTTTATTTTTAAACCGCCTGAAAATACAATTAAAGAATTTTTTTGGTGTAATTTATAAAATAATCTGATTCTATAAAGATCTAAAAGATCGACCTTCTGAAAAGAAAAAGAAGGCCCTTAAAATTAATGGGGGAGAAGCTCGCGTTGCCAAGCAAAAACGGAAAGGAAACTCCAGCCCCGTTTAAAGGTGTGGAAATATCTGTTTGACGAAGGGACATTCCGCGAAGTGGACATTTGGGAAACACCGTTCCACTAACTTCGGACTGGAAAAAGTAGAGGTCCATCTGATGGGTTATTAAACGGGCATGGTTAAGTAAAAGGTCGTCACGAAAATTTCCGCTTTTTCCCCAGGATTTTCACATCTCGTGGAGGAAACTTTGGGGGATGCACGCTGCCAAGATTTGCAAAAATCATGGGCAGATGGCTGTAAAAGTGGTGCACCCGTTGTTTTTGGGTTGGAAAGATTCAGGTGTGCCCGTGTGGAAGAAGGCGTTTGATGCGTTGAAAAGGGTTATGGTGACATTTTCCCTGCGTAACGCGTGCATCAGGTGTGATCCTCAGATCTCGGCCATTATGGGAAACCCTTTTGCCGGCGGTGCTGTTTACTCACCTGCGATGGGCTGACTTTTGGGGTACATGGTGAAGAAGAAAGTCACATGTTCAATTTCCTGGGGGCCCTTTCGTGATTAAACGTAAACGGTGGAAGAAACGACTTTTGAAGAGCTAGGGGTGCTTTGGTACACAACTCGAAAAGTGGTAATGCCATTTCGCTTGCGAAAATGATGAAGATTACATTAGATAGTATCAAAGAATTATTGGAGTTCCTCCCAAACAACAACATGGAAGAACGCCGCTTTTTCCAATGGGAGATTGACCCGGGAACGTTTGTGTCCTAAAATTGGATTACCATTAACCCGGGACGATTCTAAAACCCCTTTACGACATGAAAGATGGGGATCGAATCAGGGTTGATGTGGTGAGTTTTATGAAAGTACATGAAAGCTTTTCTGAGAATCCCCATTGTTGGGTTTCGCCCGCTTAAAACAACCGCTCGGTTGTTTCACGGAAACCCAAACCAATGATTCAGGCTGGTTGTTTTAGATATCGATGTTTTCTGTTTAAAATCAGTCGCTTTGTACGTACTTGTGTGCGTTCAACTTCCATTGATTTCTTTTGTTGAATGTCCGGGGTTACTTGCAGGCGACACAAGATGGGATGGTATCACCGTCACGGGCTAAATTATTGGGTCATACGCTGAAGCGACGGTCCCCTAAATTTACGGTGGAAACCCCGTAAAGATTACGGTGGATCCTACATCGCCATGTGTTCAAAACATTTAGGTGCAAAAAAGGTATTTGCATGGCCAACCGCTGAAAATCGCTGAAAGGGGTTGCAAAAGGTCTGTAGAGGAAATCTCTATTTTTACCGTAAAAAAATCTCTGAACAGACGACAAACAAGCCAAAACACAGGAGAAAATCGAAGAGTACGAAACCGGCATTTAACGAAACCTTACCACGGCTAGTCGCGGTTATGTAGATTGATGTTTTTTTGCCAAGCGAAACCGTCAGCGTTGATCGACGGTTTGGAAGCCCATGTCACCAAAACTGGGGTTTTACCCTCCAAAAAAAACACGTAACATTCCATATAATCGGGAAATATCATACTGACAGACAAAAAAATGAAAGTTTGCCCCTTGCAGCGTAGCACACTCCTGGAGCAAAAAGGGCTCGCAAGAATCACCAGTCGCAAACAACAATCCCTGGAGGGGAGATGGTTAAGGAAATCATTATGAAGAACCGCGCAAGGTTCAACGTCGTGGCGGGTGATAAGATCCAGGCATAAGTTAATGGCAAATATTAATGATTAGAGAAATTTTAAATTTTTAATGATTAAAATTTTTACTGGTTTTAGTTTGATGATGGGGTGCACATTAAACATTAAACATTAAACATTAGTTTAAAAATGATTTACGATAAAGCACCGGGCATTGGAAAAAGGACCTACAATAATTTGGCGCGACCGTCCGAAAGCGCCAACCCAATTAAAATTCAGGACTGTAGTTTACGTGACGGACACCAGTCGTTGTTCGCCACAACGTGGCCGTACTGAGGACATTATTCCGGTAAACTGAGATGATGGACGAAATAGGTTTTCACGCCCCTTGAAACATGGGGTGGGGCCACCATTCGATACCCGGGACCGTTACCAGGTGAAGATCCATGGGAGCGTCCCGCTACCTTGAAAAAATACATGCCAAAAACCCCCATTCGGATGTTGTTTTCGCGGGGCCAAAACTAGTCGGTTACCGTAAATATGCCGATGATGTGGTACGTTTTTTCGTAAAAGCGCTCCATCGACAATGGGATGGGGTATCTTTCCCTTTGTTTCGATGCCTTGAATGACTACCGTAACTTTGAAGACCGCTGCTAAAGGGGATCAAAGAAAACGATAAGCACTTCCAGGGTGTGGTTTTATACATTGAACCAGCCTCGTTTGGGTGGGGACATCTATAACATGGAGTACTATACCAACAAAGTAAAAAAGAATTGGTTGACTTTGGTGTAGATTCGATCTGTATCAAAGATATGCCGGTTTGATCGCGCCTTACGATATCTATAACCTGGGGCGGAAATCAAGAAATTCACAGATATTCCATGAACCTGCACAACCCACTTTTTCGTCAGGTAATGGGTGACTTGGGTATCTTCAAAGCCATTGAAAGCAAAGGGGTGATATGGTGGATACATTTTAAAGGGACCTTATGCTTACCGTACTTCTCACGCTGCTTGTGAGCAATCACATGGGCATTGTTAGAAAAAAACCGTGACTCTGGTTGGACATCAAAAAGATTACAGCCTCACCGATGAAGGAAAGGAGAAATACTTCCCCAAATACAAACCCCCACCTGGAAACAATCCAAACTATGCTAAATTTCGGACATCAACGTAATCTTCACCAAACACCGGGTGGTATGTTATTAACCTGGTAAACCAAATTGAAAGCCTGAACGCTTTTGGGCAAATTGCCTGAAGGATTCCGTTTGTTTCCTAAAGTACGTAAGGAAACTTTGGTAATATTCCATTGGTAACACCAACGTCTCAAAGTCGTAGGGGTTCAAAATGTTAAACAACGTATTGTTTGACAAATTTGAAGGTAGGGACGCTCAAATCCAAAACAGAGTAAAAGACCTTTGCTACGGATTGTACGGAAAAAAAAACGGATCCAATCAATCCTGAAAATACAGAAGAAAAGCATTGAAGGATTAAAACCCCCCTGGCGAGGAGCCTATCACCGACCGTCCGGGCGCTATCTTAGAGCCGGAGATGGACAAAGTGAAAGCTGACTTCGCTGGGTTTGGCGAAAGACAACGACGATGAAGTATTGTGTGCGCTTTATCTCTGTTACCGGAAAACGCTTTTCCCGAAGTGGAAAAACGGTTTTGGAAGAAGTGCCTGCTGATTAAGGCCAAGACCCTGGGAAGAAGTGGAGAAAGAAGAAGTAGTTTGATCCGCAAAAGCCTTATCTGGTGAGTTGACTTCGAAGGAAGCGGCAATGCAACACCCGTGAGCTGGAAGTAACGTAGACGGTGAAACCTTTAAAAAAGTGGAAATTTCAACGATCCTAACGCTGCTAATCAGCCACGTGCCCGCGTAACAAGGGGGTAAAGTGAAAGAAGTAGGCAAAAAAACCGGAAGCTTGACGGCACCAATCCCGGAATGGTGGTAGGTACAAAAAAAAGTAGGCGCAAAAGTAAAAGCTGGTGAAAAAAGTGGTTTTGTTGGAAGCCATAAAAGGATGAACAACCTGGATTCAACAGGGACGGTTCGGCTGAAATCAAATACAAATTCAGGTGACTCAGAAACCCAAAAGGTATGTATTGATGGTGATTGAGCCTAAGGCTTAATTATAATCTAACATATAGAATCTGAAAAGGCAGGCCATTGCGGTTTTCCCTTTTTTTATGTACAAAAAAGAAAGCCACCCTAACACCCATAGTGACGAGCTTTCTTTTTTTTATCTCAATATAAGGCCTAGTCTACTTTCAACACACCACAATATTCGATAAAGTTTTATTGGAAAGCCAGATCGTTAATATCCATATGAATATACCCAGGATTTGATCATCTTCTGGCACTCACCTTCAAAAGGACACGAATATCCCGAAACGTTTTTCTGAAGTACCCCCAAAGGAAAGAAACCCTTTGGCCGTGCTTTACCAGGCTCATTAACCAAATGTCCGTCCATATTGGCAATGTTAGCTTCCCGATAGGCATTTATAGTCTAAATAAGCCGGAATCCATGATTGATTCAATTTTGAGCTCACAATAACAAGTCAGGGGATGTTTCTTGAAGTTGTGAATATAACTTCCCTTTGGAACAAATACACCTAGAAAATTCTTTAACTTGTAACTTTTTTCCATAATTTAATATCATTTCAATAGCACCTCTCTAAATGGCTTTTCGGTATCCGCCAAAAGCTTTTTGAAAATTCTAAAACGAATTTTCACCCATTATTTTTTTAACATAAAACCCTTGTTTTTGGTTTTCCAGATGGCACTTTATAATAAAATACCGATTAAAAAGAATAAAAAAAACATCTCAAAAAACTTAAAAATGATGGAAAGCAACAAATAATGGCGATCAAACTCCCCAAAATAGCGTCAAAAAAAAAGCAATCCCATCTATCGTTTTAAAAAGGGCTGCTTTTCATGAGACATGCTTTTCCGCTTCCTTTTTTTTTTAATGTTTGGCGTCCCCCTTCGCCTCGGGCTCAGTGCCACTTTTTCCCCCCCTACTCCTTTGCCAGTACAAACCACTTTCACACAGAGCACCCTTATCGCTGCGGGGGATCCGATCCAATCCCTGGCCGGGGGCGCACGTCACTTTGAAAAACAATTTTCTTCCCAAAGAATCACTCTAAAATATACCAAAAAATCATGAAGTACCTGGAATTCCTTTTAAATATTCCATTAACCCTTTTTTACGTCATCAAAAGAATTTTTTATAATAAATTTGCATCCAGATTTTCAATCAAAGACAGGGGGCATCCTTTAGTTTTCCATATTTCTTTTTAATTTCCTTACCTCGTTCTGCTGTGAATATAGCGACTCAATAGCGTATTCAACTAACTGAGGTTGCTTCAATCTTTGTTGGGGACTTTTTGTAAGATAGGATCTTCTGCCAATACTTTCATTTAGCTTTTCCCTTTTGTATTAAAGCCCCTTTCCCCTCTCTATAGCATCGGTTGTGGAAAGGATCCTGCTTTTCCCTCTCCTGTACCATAAAAAAAAACAAAAACAACTATTACTCTTCCAACTTTAGTCTTTTATTTTTTGAGCCCTTTGTTTTTCTTTCTCCATCCAAATCAATCAATAAAGTTTCAATTTACTTTTTGCCAACGTTTCTTAAAAAAACTCTGCGGCATTCTTCTCCCCAGCTCCCATTTCATATCTCAGATTTTAAAAAAAGATTCATCAACTACTTGCGTTAAAAAACTTGTAAAAAATTTCCCTAAGCTTTTTCACTAATTACTATACGTTTGGGCAGCCCAAAATATCGTGAACCAACACTCCTCCCCCACAAAAATTTTAACCGTTACATCGCTTACCTCCTATTTTCCCTTCAACCAAAATTGGCCCTTTTTATAGTTTTTATTTCACTCTTTTAAAATATTTCCCCAGTCTTCTGATTTATATGGTCTTGTTATCTGAGGTCTTTTCCCAAGATTAAAATATCTTCCCAAAACAAACGCGTTTAGAATTAAGGGGAATGGTGGCAATTATTACTTTTCGGTTTCTGAGAAAGCATATTTAAATAGTTTCTGCAACCGTATTGATCATATCCGGAATGTAATCCCAAATTTTCCCGGGTTAAACAATACACACCTTTCTTCCTCTTTCACCATTATACAAAAGGCTAGTAAAACTAAAAAGCAAAGTCCAAAAAGAATAGGGGTCCAAACCCTACCGTTCTTTTGCCAATCCTTTCTCTCGTAATTACCCGTGAAACTTAGATCCCAACACATCAAAGTTAATATCCTTAAAATTGGGATTCACATTTTTTAGTAGTTGCTCAATTTGTATAATCCAAGGTGTGATGATTTTTTAATGCGATGCGACTTGAACCAGATTCTCTCCTTATGCCAAAAGGGGCTCCCTTTAGTACCATAGGGGAAACTGTTGACGAATGATCTCTTCAATTTTGGGGATCAAAATTTGTAATAAGAAAACCACGGCTTCAATTGCCATCTCAAAAGCAAAATGGGGGAAAAAAAACGATTTGGATCGGAAATCTGACGCAAAACTAACTCTTGCTCTTAAAAGATACATCACCACCTTTTTGAGGTAATACTGAATATTCCCACAACCCCTTTTTCAACGAGTTGATATTTGTCCCCTTTCCATTGCGCATTTTAAGCAAAATAAATGGGGAGCTATAATTTTTCCTTTTCCCTTTAAAATAGGGGAATTCCTCCAAAAAATTAAGAAGTGGAACCGATCGATGAAGGGTTTTATTTCGTACCTGGGTTTAGAATAAATCGATAACCACCTTTCCCAACAATACCATTTATAAACTTTCTTATCAAATTCGTAACTTATCTTTATCGTATCCGTTTGGGCGCTTCGTTAAAATTTACCACAAAATTTTTAAACCCCCCAATCCTTAAAAAAAAATTTCTCAAAACCATTTCGGAATTCCATCATACATAAACCCTTTATGGCCTTTAAAAAATTAGACTTACCACTACCATTTATACCCACTAGAATATTAATATCAGGATTTGGGCTTACGGTGGTACTTTCTCCAAATGAAAAAAAAAGTTTTCGAATGTTATAGATTTTTATCATAAACTAAGCATCATTTATATCTGTATTTGCATGAAACCCAATGATTTGATACTACTAAAAAAACTCTTTTAAAAAAAATTTTTTAAAGAGGATATTATATCTTTGAATTAAATAATTAACACAGATTTTGAAATCAACTCTGATAAAAAAACAAGAATAATTTAAAGAATTGTAATACTGAGGAGAAAATTAGCATTTTTTCTTTATACAACTCCTGTCTCTGCCCAACCCCCTGGCCGGTGGCGCACTTTGGTGGAAATCCCACTGAATCGTTAAGGCTCGAAAAACTCCTTTTTCAAAAAAAATGAGCATCAAACCATGTAAATAATCCCCCAAAACGATAAAAAAAAACCGCATCTACGCGGTAAACAGGCCTATTATTTTGAAAAATGGCCATCTACCAGGCAGGTAAAACCGTCTGGCATCCCGGGAAAACAGGAATCGACAAAGTAGATAAGCCCTTTTCAAAAGGAAAAGTCATCGAATGGCAGATAGGCCCACTTTTTAAAAAAAAGGGACTATCGACAATGTCCATAAACTTTATTTTTTGAAAAAAGAACCCATCCCAAACCCCCACGATGCTCATGCGACCCTTCCTGGGTTTTCGGTTCATCCCCCCCTTTTAGCCAGTTCAAGCTTCATTTTTATTCCTCGTAATCCCCAAATTTCTGTTAATCACTCACGCCAGCTTCTATTTTTGTATCACAATGATTGCCTTTAAATGGAACAAGAAACCTTCTGACAGCAAAAGTTTATCGGGGATCTAACTCAAAAATGGAATGACATGAACTCGTGCAAGTCACTTTGATTCCAGTAATCGTTTTAAACATTGATAGCCTTTTTGTGCTCATCGTGTGATGAAGGGGATTGAATACAAATCCCCCCATTCAAAACACATTAAGGATGAAAAGGAAAGGCCAAAACACGGCCCCCATCAAAGCACTAAATCAACCCAAACGGGAAACGGCATTCAAACCCTTTAAGATTGCGCTCTTGGCGACAGTCACACGTATAAGACGATTTTGGACAAAACAGGTGAAATACCCTCAATACACTAAAAGGGCCTTGACTTTGTCCCTCCACATGGGTGGGCCTCACCCTGGGGTTTCCACAACGGGAATTTGAGTGGTACAGCGAATCATCAACAAAATCCAAATACCGTCATCACTTTGATTGGTAATCACGACGGGGCCCGGGCCCCTGGTATATTGCCTCTACAATGAATTTTGGGCCTTCGACTTTTGTTTTTCTTACAACGGGTCAAATTTGTTATGCTCGATGATGTGGTTTTTGGGAAAAACATGTGGAAAAATCCCAATTTTGAATGTTTTACGGAAGCCATTGTAAATGACAAAAATTACGGGAACACGTCATTCCTTTTGCGCACATCCCGCGTGGATGAGCAATTCAGCTATGCAATGAAAATTTTTTTACAACTATCTGTTGGAAAAGAACGACATTTTACTTTCGGTGCAGGTCACATCCCCCCCCAACATGGCGCCAACCTTACGGAGCCGTTAATTACCTGTCGGTGCCCACTGCAATCGCGATCAACTGGTCATCATGATATCAATCAATACCATTCTGTTCGAGAACATCGCCTATTAAACACGCATCAATTGGTTTCTATTTCTGTGGCTGGATTATTCCTTTACCCACCGGTCATCTATTAAAACCCCCTCAACATGAAACAACATTATATACTATAAATTTTATCATTGCGTTACTTGCTCCCGGGCCCTTAAAAGTTGTGGCGCAGGCCAACCCAGCACAGGCCAATAACAATTTCCCCTTTTTTTTACTACGTATAACCCCGAACGTATCCAAGGTGATAAAAAATGATACCGTGACCTATAAAGCCAGGTGGTTTAAACCCCGATCAATACAACGTGCAATATGCAGGTGGGTTATCGGATTCATGTCGATTTGGGTTTGGCTACCAAATTTTTCCACGTTTTCCGCCCGCTCTGAAATACGCTATTTAAGCGAATCCGTTGGCGGAAGTATCAACACGGTACATACCATGTTCACTGAAAAACAACTTTCTGCTCACCCGCCAACCGCTGTTGGGGCATTCTGAATCCGACAGCGGGTATTTTGGAAAACTGGGGCACACCAAAAATACCTTTGATATTTTAAACCCCGTACTACCCGGGAAGAATACAATTTCCAAAATCAAATTCATTTCGCCCCTTTTGGGGGTGCTGAACCAAATTTAAAAGCTCAACCGATTCGGCTTTTGAACCTGGGGTGCCCTACGCCGAAGTGGTCCGCTTTGGATGCGTATCTTTTGGAGTGCATCCGTACCAGTTTGTGAAACCACACATGATACTTTCGTGGCAGTGGGGTGACATTTTAAGTAATCACGAAACACACCACGGATTACTAAACATATACCGTCTAGAAACTCCTTTTAAAACCCGATACAAAGGGCATAATTGGAAACATGACCAACTTTTCGAATTGAGCCTTTTCATACCCGGTAAATTATGGGGATCATCCGGTTTATACACATTAATAAGCCCCAGCGCCCAGGTACGTGTCCCCATGGCGCTTCGCTTCTCCATAGGGAAAAACCCAAATCCGGGCGATGAATCAGGTTTTTTTAAAGGGTTGGGTATTGGGGCGGGTTAAAATAATGGGGGCCGATGGGGCATTGAACCATGTATCCTTGCTAAAAACGATTAACCCGGGACTTTGAATAGCCTGAAAGGCAATGTAACCGGTGTAACCGGGAGTGGAGTGCAAAATTCCGGGGACCCATCCTTTAGACTTTTCTTTCATGTACACATACCACGATCCGGAAAGCGTAAAAAGTCATCCCTCAATCAAAATCAGAGGAAACCATTGCCCATTATTAACCGAGGGGAAAGACAACTTCGCCTTTACTCCATGAATACCCCAATACGAATATTCCATGTCGAACCGCGATACCAGTCAATCCCATCACACCCATAAAATTGTCCTTCTCCCCTGATAAATTGGTTTCACGAATTGGTTCGCCGAATCCCAACAATGAAGGATGCAGGTAATTCCCAAGCCATATTTGGGATCGCTTGTAATAGGTTCCGCTCGAATGCAGGGAGGCACCCGCCTGCCGGGTGAAAACCCACGGAAAACTGATAACTTGTTTGGGGCTTAAAGGAGTGGGTTTAAAGGGGGAACCCAGGTTTTAACCCGGAAAAAGCCGTTCGTTGTTTTATTCAAAGCATACAAAGGTTGAACGTTTTACATGGCTCCAAACCTTAAACGAAAAACGATTAATTAAATATAGTTGGCCGAAAAAGTCTGGTCTATTGGGAAAAATGATCAAATAATTGATGGCCAAACACCGAAACCCCCAATACCTAACTCAATGGCTAAGGGTGGGAAAGATAAATGAACCGAAACAAATCCGGCGCTCCTACCTGCGTTTGCTTTTTCACCACCAGGGCGAGATACTGCTTTGTTCTCCTCATATTGTTTTTGGGGGCAATTAAAAAGCCCCGAAAACCTTCCATCCCCCAACATGAATCCCGTATTTTCATTCAATGATGTCTATAACTTCCTTTCACACCATCTCTTGGGATCCCTGAGGGCTTTTAATGATTTCGTTTGCCATCAGCTTTGTGTGAAAAACGTACTCTTCAAATTCGTAAAATCGGCTATAATGCAGAGGACACTTCCGCAAATCCGACCTCTTATCCATTTGTATTCCAACGTTTTTGCGTCCTAATAAACCCCCCCATCCCAGATCCATATTGGGTTTTTTCATTCATCATCACCCCGGGGCTTTAGAAACAAATTTTTCCTGAACCAGTGTAATAACTCAGGTAAAACTGAATGTTTCTTCCACAGTTGTGAAGTTACTTTGCCATTCACATCCAAAAAATGTAAGCCCGGCACAATTTTACCATCCCGCCACTGAGAAGCGATGCCGGTTACTAAAAATGGGCCCACGAACGCGCAATGAAACAAAAAAGAGGCCTTATCTTTTCATCGGAACTTCTGCGTTATTCCCGGCTGCAATTGTTACTCAGCGTTAAAAAAACACCCCTTAAATTCTGCTGTTGTTACCTTCCCGTACCGAAAAAATCAAGTACGGAAGATAAGCGGGCCCCCCATACCGGGCGGAAAACCGCCTTTATTCAGTTTACATGCTGAGGGTAGTGTGTTAAATACCGATAACAACCAAAGGGTGATTTTAAATTAAAACCGGGTGGGTCCATCAAAAAATAAAGGGTTTTTTTCATGCGCCCGCCCCGCACAAAAAAATTCGGGCCTCCTTCACGCCGGCACTTTACACCGGCCAACGTTTTCAGTCCGGCTATCAGATTTCTATTCTCACGGCCTAATGGTGCCCCCACAACATCTTTTAGCGGCAATTGCAATTTTGGCCATTTGCATAATCGTGGCTACCCCTTTTGAGGAGGGGCCCAAAATCCTTCATTTCATCCCAGTTTCACGCCACCTTTTTATTGGATATTATACAGGGGATCAGTGACACCTCAAAATGAATCAAACGTGTTTGATAACCAATATAAGAAACTTGTAATTTAACCCTTCCCCTGACTAACGACCAAATGGTATGCCCATACGTATTAGAAACCGTTCCGTTTATCCCCGGGATGGATCCCAACCGTGGCAGCAGGCAATGCCTCACCGGATTGGCTACCGTTATAAATCCCGGAGATCTTCCCCGTTTTTTGTCCAAAAGGAGGAGAGAAGGAAATAGAAAAAAAAACCCAAAAAAAGTTTTTCATCTGCCTGTTCAGCTTCTTAATTGATTTGAGCTTTTGAAATAAGATTATTTTTAGTTTTCGGCTACCTTAGGTTGGATATGTCGAATTCAACCACAGATACACCTGAAAATTTGGCCAGCTCCCCCTTTCCCATGTTAGATGGTAAGTGGATGGTTTTTGCCAGGTAAAGGAAATTGGATATTGGGATATAATAACGCTGCCAAAAAGGGCTTTATAATACATATCAAATTTTTCAGAAACGGCTGGGAACCTGAATTCGGTCCTTCAGCGGCCTAAAAGAAAACTCCCTTTCCTTTAAAAAAACCCTTCGGCGGGGCAGCGTACAAAATAAATCGAGGAATACGAAAAGCCTTCAGGTCCCATTGAATTATATGCGCGTTTAAAAAACGAATCGGCCAAGGGTGAATTACAATAGTAAATATAAATCTGCTCCCATGAACCATCCTAATTTAGAGTGTGTGAAAAAAATATATAAGGAAATGATTGGATCAGGTAAGGTGACACCCCAATTTCAAACACGTTTCTCACCCCTTCACCCTTTCTTATGAGTGTACGGGTTTTTTTGTCAGGTTTTTCCGGCAAAATCCTCAGCACTCTTGCAACCCCTTGCGGGGCAGATACAGTTAACCGATAATGCTTTTTCGCGCTGGCAATTCCCGGGGGGTAAATCGAAAATTTTAAGGCTTCCATTTTTTCCCAAAAGCCCAACTTTCTTCGTTCTCAAAAAGCTCCCCCCGGGCATTGGCCAATGGGTTCAAACCAGGCACTATCCGGAGGGCCCGGGGCCCAAAACCAAAGGGCTCAACCAAAATAACTGAATACCCAAACAATACCCCATTTACAACAGGTATTTTTTCATTTCAGGGGGGAAAACCACCATCATACTCGATGAACCCCAAAACAGGCAGCAGATGATACCAAGTTACCAACTACTGTAAACCGTCCCCTCTAGTCTTCTTTATTTTTTTCCCTGCCTAAAGATAAGAAAAGGGGATAAACTGAAAGGTACGGCTTTTGCCCGAAGTTTCATTACAATATCATCTTTTTCCTGATTAAAAAAGTATGCGCATAACGCAGGACAACATCAAAATAAGGATATGAAAACCACCACTACGTACCCTGCATGATCATAAGTTGACCCAAAGGCGATCACCACCTAGCAAATCTATAAACTATACCCAATTCATAGCCCCCAAAACATAAAAACGTTATTAATCATATAATTTTACCCCTAACGGTGCCGAAAACATAGTAGGGATTCTCTTTTATTTCACCCGCGAAGAATATTCTGTTTTTCCACCAATATTATAGGTCATCCCATTTTTCATTTCGCTTTCGGTTAAACATACTCTCAATGGATTCGTCACTTTTGGGACTACATTTAAAGCGCCACGCAACCCCAAATGGTATCCTAATGCCGGAGAATATTCTCTAAACGGTATCATCCTTGTCAAACCAGGTAAGATTTGCACAAACTTTTAATAACCCTTAGCTGGTTGGGCCATTAAAGCAGTCGGGATTTAAAAAAAGCAAACTTAAAATAGTGTTTTCATAAAAAAAATAATTGAGATGGCCGAAGCCACTCCCTTTTTAATAAAATTTTTATAAAAAACAAGCATCATCTTCACCCAAACCCCTTGTCCCCCTTTAAAAATTTTTACGCTTAGTTCCATAATCAAAAAAAATACTTTACGCTACGTGCTTGCTTGGAGTATATATTACTTGAATGGTATACACTATCAATTGAACCATCCGGGCGGCCGAAAGATGTATTCCAAGTATGAATTTAAATGTGTTTTAGGTTTAATATAATGCTTAGTTGTATAATCAATTCCCTCCCAAAACCATCCCTTTTTCTGAGCTGACTAATAAATCATTTAACCCACAACGTGCCCAAACCTGATTACTTTGACTATAATTTAATTGTTTTCCCGGTACAACGCATATATCTTTGACCCAAACAAATTTTTTTACATATCTGTTCCAACGGGTGTTTTACAGTTGCTCCTTTAATGAAATTTCTATTTTCATTCCAATAAGAAATGGAATTTTCATTCTTAAAGTTGGTAAATAACCCCCATTAATTAGCTTGACCATAATATCCAACAAGAAGTTATTTGAAATTTTATCTACTTTTTAAAAAAAAAATTTCCATGTCGTTTCACTATCAAACAAACAAAACAGATCTTGATAATTTGCTTAAACGATTAATATTCTTTTCACTGGAAATTGATAAAATTCTTTACTTGCCAATTTCATTTGCAGAACATAAAGAAAAAATTTCTTCTTTTCCCATTAGAAAATTTCCTTTCAGACTTTTTCCCCACGAAACACGGGATTTTTTAAAAAATTGCCTCATCTTTATAAGCAAGGAATCCTTTTTTAGAACACACTCTTTTTCACTACCCGCACTATTTCTTCAACATGTTGGTCTCATTTTGACAAGCAGTAAAGATAAAATCCTGCAAACATTAGGTTATAAATATTTTTTCTTTTTTCAATTCGTTTTTTGGGGGTGCAAAATACCTTTTTTTTTCTTTAAATCCCTTTCTTCGGTATCGAGGCGGGTGTTTTTTTATGCCCCCGTGATTATTCTTACTATTTCTTCAAAACATCAATATAAGTTTCTATTTTTTTACTATACGGACAATACTACAAACCCCATCAATTATATTTTTTTGGAAAAATGTTTTTTGCCTTCTTAAAACTCAAATATTAAATTTAAAAATATCTGAAAGATACCCTTTTTCAAATAAGAAAAATAAAAAAATTTTGATGTTTTTTTTGTTTAAAAATTAGATACTAAAATTTCCAGACCCAATTCACTTCGCCCCCTTTTTGTGGGTGGCGGGAA
This sequence comes from Penaeus chinensis, assembly GCF_019202785.1. Lineage (NCBI taxonomy): Eukaryota > Metazoa > Arthropoda > Malacostraca > Decapoda > Penaeidae > Penaeus > Penaeus chinensis. Next base: position 36,808,304 of record NC_061852.1, on the reverse strand, counting down.
ATCAAAATTTAAGTCAAGCAATCAGTTTAGAAACCTGGGGAATTTTGCCGAAGTACCGACTGGATGCGTATCTGTTGGAGTGATTCGTACCATTTGTAAAACCACACATGATACTTTCCCCCTTTGGGCCGTTGGGGTGACTTTCTACTGAAGTTAAAAAAAAGACTGCCTCACATAAA